>NW_024704772.1:2904652-2984652 GCF_018977255.1 Callorhinchus milii | reverse complement strand
AAGGGCTCGGGGCGAAGGCCCTCAAAGCCAAGGACGGCTTCCGCTCGCCTAGGAGGGAAATGGGGCCGCAGGCTTTTGGCCTGGCCGAGGAGGAGACGAAGAGGGACTTGGAGAGCGTGGCGGAGGGCGAACGGGTGGCTCGGTCGCTCAGCCCTGAGCGTCAGGCCGGCACGGACGAGGATGTTTCGGGCCCCGGGCCCCTGGCGGCCGGGCGGACCAAGGAAGCCTTCCCTCCCTCCTCCTCTTCCTCCTCCTCTTCTTCCTCCTCCTCCTCCTCCTCTTCCTCCTCTTCCTCCTCTTCCTCCTCCTCCTCGCAGCTGGAGGCCGAGGCCTCCGGGATGGAGCGATCGCTCGTCTACCAGGAAAAAAACATGGCCGCCTCTGGCCTACTGCTTCCCGCTTCCACCTATGACTGCAACTCCAAGTACGGGGCGGGTCTCTACGCCAACCGCTTCCTGGGGGGGTCCCTGACCATGCCCAGCCGCCCCCCACTCATCAACTACCCTCCCCCTGTGCCCCCTGCCCCACCCGCTCCCCCAACCTCCAGCTACTCCCAGCACCAGGCTTTCTACCAGCCTAGGCCCCTCCGCATGGCCCACCAGCCAACCGCCTACCAGCAACAGCAACCCAGCTGCTTTGTGCGGCAAACCAACCCTTACAACTACAGCCAAATGGGCCAGGAATATGTCCCCCGTCAGACCTACATCCGGGCCACCTATGCCCCTCTGGTGGGCTACTGGTCGTTTGTGCCCGAATACTCCTACACGGCCCCCCGCAACGCCCCCAAGCCCCTAGCCCCGGGCGGGGGCAGCAACAACCCCCCTCCCATGGCCGGTGACGGCCCTCAGTGCCTCTTCCAGCCGGCCTACGGTTACGTGGACACCAACATGGCAGCCACCAGGTTTAACTCCGGACGATCGGGTCCCGTCTACAACAACAACAACTTCCAGATGTATTACCCGGCAGATGGTAGCGGCTACAACTATTGGTAGCCATTAGGCGCGAGGAGAGGGAGCCGGAGTGAGCCTGAGAGAGAACGAGAGAGAGAGAGAGAGAGAGGGGCATCAGGCCTTAGGCTTTAGGCCTCAGGTTAGGCCTCAGGCTTATGTCTCTCTCTATATAGGAACGCCAATCACAGCGTTGTTCAAGAAGCATTAAAATAGGAAGAAAATTCTTCCTTTAACCCTTACAGTGGAAGTGCAAAGGTCATCCACTGGAAATCTCTCCCAGGAACTTTCAAGCCCCGTCGTGTCCACTGCTACCGGTGGGAACGCAGGACCAGGAGGAGGCCATTCAGCCCCGCGAGCCTGTTCCGCCATTCGATGAGATCATGGCCGATCTGTACCTCAACTCCAATCGCCCGCCTTTGCCCCATATCCCTCGATACCCTGTGACCTAACAACCATCGGTCCACCTCAGTCTTGACGTTGTGAAGGGATTCAGCCATAATCCACAGCCTTTTGGGGTTTGGAGAGAGTTCCAGATTTCCACCAGCCTTTGGATGAATAAAATGGCTCCTAATTTCTCATACAATAATAAGAATCATAATAATAATAATAAGATAAGTCTCATTTCTTAGGACTCAGGCCTTGTGTCTCAGGCCTCACTGTGTTCTGGTCTCACCTGGTGTTACACATATCTTTATCTCACCCCCCCCACCCCACCCCACACCCCCCCACCCTCCTACCCTCTCTGCCCTCCAGCCTCCCCGACCCCCCCAATCCCACCCACCCTTGACCGTTCAGCGCCCCGGGACGTCCTCCCGCCGCGCGGGGCGCGGTGTAAATGTCATTTGGTACTGTATTAAAGATACAGACGCAGCTCCTGTTCTTGTGCTCAGCCGCCCTCCAGCCCCCCCCGTCCCCCCCGTCCCCCCGTCCCCCCCCCGTGCCCCCCCACCCCCCACCCCCCACCCCCCCCCGTCCCCACCCCCGGCTCGGAATGCCAGGCCACGGGATTAGGAGAGGGTTTTTTTTTTATATTAGAATTTCCTCTGATGTATCGTCCGCTAAATCCACTCAGATCCCATCTTATCTCTGCCCCGTCTGTCCTGCGCGCGCGTGTGTGCGCGCCCGTGTGCGCGTGTGTGCGCGCCCGTGTGTGACTGTGTTTGCGTATTGCGTTTCCCTGTGTTTGCTGGTGTTCAGTATTGTTATTAATAATAATAATCACAATAATAATAATAATGATCCCCGGCATTTGATACGCCGCCTTATCACGTCTTCGAGCCGTCTCGAAGCGCTTCACGGGATACAACCGTAAAGTGGAGTGACTGTGTATTTTGTGGGCGGCGTCCGCCACGACAGCGGTGGATCGAGTGACAAATTATTATTATTTTCGGAGGGATTATTGCCCCCGGAAAGCGATTCCGCCAATCGACTCACAACCGGGTTCCTACTGACTGTTGGTCAACCTCCCTCTGTGCAGTCTCTCCATCTCTCTCTCTCTCTCTCTCTCCCTCTCCCTCTCTCTCGCTCTACCTACGCGTCCCCGATATCGCTGAACCCAAAAAAAAACCTCGACGCAAGTCAGCGATCGATGCAGTGGGGTCCGAGGAGCCGCGCAGCTCGCGGCTGAACGCCGGAAACATTACAACGTTCCCTCGAGGTGTGTGTGTGTGTAAAAAAAACGCTTCTCTCCCTCTGTCTCTCTCTCTCTCTCTCTCTCCTTAAATATCCACGAAAAAAAACAACGTGGACGGACGCCAGGAGCCCCGCGCTCAGCCGCGAACCCGGCTTCGAGGTGTCTGCGCCCGGCCCGGCCCCGAGCGAGCGAGCGAGCGAGCGGGGCAATGACTTTGCGCTCTCCGCGGACATCCCATAACCACAACTGCCGATCCCCGACTCGCGTTTGCCCGGTTCCCATCTGCCGAGCCGCGGCTCGAGTCGGTAGAATTGTTTCTTTCCCGTAGGGTACAGTCGAACAACGGTCCCCGTGTACCGATACGGTGCCTTGTCAGCCTCGTCGAGACGTCTCGGAGCGCCTCACAGTGAAGCGTAGTGACTGTGTCTTCCACCGGCAGCCGATCGCGCACCGCGACGTCCCCACAAACAGTGGTGGATTGAGTGACCGAATTATGATTATTATTATTATGATGTTATTATTCATTTGCTTTTTGAATGGATTATTAGCCCCGGAAAAGCCATCCGACTAACAACCGAATGGGTAAATAGAGGCGCGTGTGTGTGTGTGCGCGCGTGTGTGTGTGCGTGAGTGTGTGTGCGTGTGCGCGCGTGTGTGTGTGTGCGCGTGCGTGTGTGCGTGTGAGTGTGTGCATGCGTGTGTGTGTGCGTGTGTGTGCGTGAGTGTGTGTGTGCGTGTGTGTGTGCGTGAGTGTGTGTGTGCGTGTGTGTGTGCGTGAGTGTGTGTGTGCGTGTGTGTGCGTGTGCGTGCGTGTGTGTGTGCGTGCGTGTGTGTGTGCGTGTGTGTGTGCGTGTGTGTGCGTGTGCGTGTGGAGTAACTTGCCTAAGATTTTGTCCCGCCCGAGATTCGGACCCGGGTCCTTTCGCTTGCGAGGCGAGCGCTCTAACCACTCAGAGCACGCACTCGCGCGCTCTAAAAAGCAAGTGCGTCGACGGTGGAGTGGAGGGTGGGGTGTGCGGGGGACGTGTGCGGGGGCGGGGGGGGGGGGTGTGAGGGTGGGGTGGGGGGGGGGGGGAGGCAGAAGGTCCGAGCCGGCCGAGCGAAGCCAATCACTGGCACAGGAAAGGTTTCGCTGAATCTTTATTGCTCTTCGGAATAAACAGCCGGGTTTCCCTCCGCATCGAGGGCGGGCGGGTGGGGTGGGGTGGGGGTGGGGGGTGGGGGTGGGGTCCCACCCACACAGAGACCAACCCCCCCCCCACCCCTGCTCTCTCCGCAACACCCAACACACACGCACACACACACACAGACCCTCACCCACTCTCTCTGGGCGATCGTGGTCACCTAAGTGTTAGAGGGTCCGGGGGAGGACATGTTATTATTGCACTCGGTCACGCAAAGAGAGAGAGAGAAAGAGAGAGAGAATGAACGTGCGGTATGTTCCTATGTCTCTTGACCCTCACACACGCACACGCACGCACACGCGCACACGCACTGAAGACATTAAGGTCGAAATAAAATGGCTTCCTCTTACGATGGGAAAGATCAGAAAACCGCTCCTCTATCTCACACCGCGATCCCCCCTCTCCTTCCTCTTCCTCCTTCCTCCCTCCCTCTCTCTCTCTCATACCCTTTCGCTCTCTCTCTCTCTCTCTCTCTCTCTCTGCGGGTCCCAGCACTCAACCCCCTCACATCCCCCCCCCCCCCGCCCCCCGCCCCCCCCTCCACACGCACACACACACACACACCAAGTACGGAACTGACTGAACTACCGATATAGGAATATGTTCAACATTTGCATTGACGGACAGATACGCACACACACAGACACGGACAATCACACCCTCTCTCCGCCCCACACCCCCAAGGGCAACGAGTTGACCCACACATGGACCTACCCCAGAGAGGACTAGCCTTCCCTTCCCCCCCCCAACCCCCTTCCCCCTTATTTGATGCCCAACTCCCATTTCCTCTGCTCAAATACTGGACTGGGGGTGAAAACCCTTTGGCGGCACGGAAAGAGGCCATTCGGCCCAGTGGGTTACAGCCTGAGGAAAGGCGAGGGCAACACCTGAGGTTGGACCTCAAACGCCAACCCAAATATGCAATGAAGAAGGAGGGAGGGGAGGAGAAGAGTGTTTGGGAGGGAGGGATGGAGGGATGGGGGACATCAACGAGCCAACACACTGCCCCAATACCTAGTTACACTTCCAACGAATAACACATCAACTCCCCACCCCACCCCACCCCCCACCCCCCCAAAAAAACCCCCATACATATGGAGAGGTGGAAGAAATGGCTGCCGTGGCACTTCCTGTCCCCAGCAACTTCCTGGGCACATTTCTGAAGAAGGAAGATGACACGAAAGAAAAAAAATGGCCGGACCTGATTATAGGGTTTCTTTTTTTCTCTCTCTCTCTCTCTCTCTCTCTCTCTACAGACACATTTGGAAGAAACAAATAGTCGCGAGGAACGGGAATCTTTCACCTTCGCTCAAAGGGTAAAGCGAGGTGAGGTGACGTTGTCCATTAAACAATTGGTTACAGTACATAAAACTCTACACAAAATTCTTCTTCACAGATCTACTCCTCTTCCTCTCTCTCTCTCTCTCTCTCTCTTTCTCTCCCTCTCTCCCTTCCTTCCTCTCTCTCTCTCTCTCTCTCCTCGGATGTCTTCAAGATAGGTCCCTGTCCTTGGAACTTCCGTACATATATGAGTCCGTGCCCGGTTCTTGGACGAACTCTTCCTTCTTGTCCCATTCGGATGCCCATCCTCCGTTGACTACGTTGGTGGTGTTGGTGGCTCCGTAGCTGCTGGCGCCCAGGGTGATGTCCCCCGTCTCCTCCGCCAACTCGTCCTCGTGGATGAAGCCGCACTTCTCATCGCTCAGCTCCTCGGGTTCGGCCCACGGCTGCTTCTCCCCCGAGGCGAAGAGGCCGTAAAAGATCACCCCACCGTAGTGGACCAGAGAGGCTATGAGGAAGACGTATTGCCACTCTTCCCGGCTCTGGGCAAACAGAAAGCTGGAGGTTAGCGAGGGAAGCCGGAGGTTAGCGAGGGAAGCCGGAGGTTAGCGAGGGAAGCCGGAGGTTAGCGAGGGAAGCCTCACTCTGAGGGTCTCAGAGCCACTCCCGCATCTGTGCGGTTGTGTTGGTTGACCTCAGGGTGAGTGTCTGGCCTTTGAGGACAGGCAATGGGGACATATTCATCAACCTACTCCTGATCCCTGGTTGGCTGACATGCACTTGGATCTCAGAGGCCTGAGATGATGATGATAATAATAATAATACTTGCATTTAATGTTCCACCACCTTGTCACGTCGTCGAGACGTCTCAAAACGCTTCACAGGACGCACCGTGCATTTTGTGGCCAAGACGCGGCAGCCAGTTGCGCCCAGCGGCGCCCCTCAAACAGCCGTGGGTTGAGCGACCGCTGGCGAGGGAGGGGAGCGAGCATCGGAACGGACCCAGCGGGGGCAAAAGGGCGGGGGGAGTGGGATTGGAGTGGAGAGCCGAACTGATCCAAGTGTCGAGCCGCGAAGAGTTGTGTCGCTCACCTTGTGCTTAGTCATGGCTCCGACGATCAGGGGACACACCATCCCCGACAGCGTTCCCACCCCGTTAGACAACCCCATCAGGATGCTGGCGTACCGGGGCGCGATGTCCAGGTGATTCACGTTGAAACCTTTAGTGGAACGCACGGAGATCTTAACTACCGCCATTCCTCCACCGGAGCCTCTCTACCCCTCACCCCCATTCCCCCGCGCTCTCCCCCCCACCCCCCACCCCCCATCGTGTCTGTGCTGGGGCTCGCTCCCCCACACCGGAGCTCTATAATAATAACAATCCTCGTGCTTGATGCAGCGTGGTCGGGACGTCCCGAAGCGCTTCACGGGATCACACGGTAAAGCAAAGTGACCGCGTATTCGGCGGCCAAAGCGCGGCAGCCAATTGCGCTCAGCGGCGCCCCACCAACAGTTAACCGTTCGAGAGACCGCGTTTTTTTTTTTCTTTGAGGGATTGTCACCCCCCAGGAAAGTGATTCTCCCCGGTCGTCTAACAACCGGGTCGCTGTTCGGTAAACGGAGACGTGTGTGTGTGTGTGTGTGTGCGTGTGTGTGTGTGCGTGAGGTAGGAAACTTGCCGAAGGTCTCGCCCTGCTCGGGAATCGAACCCGGGTTGTCTCGCCGGCGAGGAGAATGTTCTAACCTAACTACGCTACGGGATAAGATGGACGAAAGAGGGCCCTTCGTCCACGAACTCCTTGTGACTGTGTTGATTTCACCACAAGTCTGTGCTGTCTTCCGTTCTAAGGCTAAGAGGTCCACCGGGCACAGACCGGGTGGGATTTCCTCAGACATTGTCGGGACGGATTAGATATTGAGGGGAGGACCGGACGGTGGAGGGAATGGTTACCTGATATAGCAAATCCACTGAAACCCACAGCGAGGACCAGGAAGGTGATGGAAACCGCTCTGGTGTGAGAGAATCCTACAACAAGCAGTAGAGTTGCCTCCATACCGAAGCCTTCGGGGGAGGAAACGGGGGTGAAGTGAGTTAAACAGAGACTTCCTCGTGGACCCAACAACAATATGGACCCAATATGGTGCCCTCCACATTCCTTCACATGATTTGGTTACACCGTCAGGACTACAGGATAGTTCTGCTGGGAACTGGGATAGTTCTGCTGTGTGTGTACGTGTGTGTGTGAGTGTGTGTAGGTGGGTGGGGTTGGGAGGGGGAGTGGGGGGGATGTAAGGAAACCCGGGTCCTCTCGCCGCCAACTCACCTCCGCAGTTCATCATTTTCCTGACATTTGTGGTTGACATGATGCGCCTGCTGCGGAGGTGGTCTGCGATCTGCCCGCCAATGGGCACCACGATGGTCATAACCAGGTGGGGCAACGCGGAGATCATGCCAACCTGCCACAGGGCCGAGAGAGAGGGGGCGTCAGATTGACAGCGGAGTAACAACGACGATGATGACGACGATTCGGACAGTGGAGCTCCCTGGCATCTCCCTCCCTCCCTCCCTCCCGCTCCGCCACCGTTAAGCGCTCCGAGACACTTTTCTGCAGCGCCCTTTCAGGCGGGTTTTCCCCCCCAAAACAGGAGACCCGTCTCTGAGTCGCGTTCGCGTCGCACCTTGCTGATCTCGAAGCCGAAGACCTCCTCAAAGTAAGCCGGCTGGCTGATCAGGAGCAGGTAGAAGGTCCAACTCCGGCAGAAGTTGGCCACGATGATGGCGTAGACGGGCATGGAGGTGAAGAACTTCCTCCAGGGAGCTTTGAATTTCTGTGGGGAGCGGGAAATAAGGACAGACGGACAGAGCGAGAGAGTGGGGGGGGGGGGACACAGCTACGTAGCTTCACGGTCCCCCGGCAGAACCCCGAAACGAAGCACGTGCCCCCCCCACCCCCCTCCCCCCACCCCACCGCCATCTTTCTCCACGCATCCTATTCTAGGATTCCATCTTGAAAAGGAAGAGGGGGAAGAGAGGGGGGAAGGGGAGAAGGGGAAGAGAGAGAGGGTGGGGGAGATGGGAAGAAAGGTTAGAGAGGGGGAGAGGGGGTGGAGGTGGTGAGAGGGTTGAGAGAGGGGAGAGTGTGGGTGGAGGGGGAAGAAAGAGGGTTGGGGGGGCTGAGAGGGGGAGATCGGGGTAGGGGGGGAAGAAAGAGGGGTAGAGATGGTGAGAGGGCAGAGAGGTGGCGAGAGTGGGGGAAGAGGAGTGAGTGGAGGTAGAGGGGGAATAAGAGGGGAGAGAGGGGAGAAGGGTAAGAGAGGGAGGCGAGGTGGTGAGAGAGAGGGGGAGAGATGATGAGAGGGGAGAGAGGGAGAGAGGGGGTAGATGGGGGGGGGGGGGGGGGGGAGTGGGGTGGAGGGGTTGAGGATGCCATTTGAGGGGAGTGACAAGCCCGACTTACCACGAGGGGATTCATCAGGTTGCCTCCTTCTCCGATGGCTTCCTCGATGTAGGTCCTCTCCTCCTGGGAGATGGTGGGATGGGCGGCCGGACTCTCGTACGAGACGAGCAGCCAGAAGGCGTACCAGATAACACCAAAGGTGCCTTCACACAGCACAGCACACAGCGCACTCTCACTCCCTCGCTCACTCGCTCGCTCGCTCTCTCGCTCTCACTCTCTCGCTCTCTCTCTCTCGCTCGCTCTCGCTCTCTCGCTCTCACTCGCTCTCACGCTCTCGCTCTCTCGCTCTCTCGCTCTCGCTCTCTCGCTCTCACTCGCTCTCACTCTCTCGCTCTCACTCTTCACTCTCTCGCTCTCTCTCGCTCTTTCTCGCTCGCTCTCTCGCTCTCACTCTCTTCGCTCTCTCGCTCTCTCTCGCTCTCACTCTCACTCTCTCGCTCTCACACTCTTCACTCTCTCGCTCTCTCTCGCTCTCACTCGCTCTCTCGCTCTCGCTCGCTCTCTCGCTCTCGCTCGCTCTCTCGCTCTCGGTCGCTCTCTCGCTCTCGCTCGCTCTCTCGCTCGCTCTCTCGCTCTCTCGCTCTCTCGTTCTCACTCTCTCGCTCTCACTCTCACTCTTCACTCTCTCTCGCTCTCTCGCTCTCACTCTCTCTCTCTCTCTCTCTCTCTCTCGCTCTCTCGATCTCTCTCTCTCACTCTCTCTCTCTCGCTCTCACTCCCACTCTCTCCGACACCTACCGTAGACGTAGAAGACGGAAGACCATCCGTGGTATTGGACGAGAATCCCCGCGAGAGGCATTGCCACCACCGCCCCAGCGTAGGAGCCTGAAGCCAACACAAACCGGTCACACACACACGCACACACCCGCCCCACCCCGCAACCCCCCCCCACCGCAGCAAAGCGCAGGAGCCACCCCCCCCCCCCGCCCCGCCCCGCAGCACGACTAACCTCCCTCCTCCCACGCATGCAATGCAACTAACCACAGGCAACAATGCGACCCACGTCCGCATGCGATGCAGCAGTATATAGTGCTGACGATCCGGCGTGTGACCCGGCGCCTGATCACGTCTTCGAGACGTCTCAAAGCGCTTCGCAGGACGTGCCGTAGAGCGGTAGTGACCGTGTGTTTTGTCGGCGACACGCGGCAGCCGATTGCGCCCCCAGCGGCGTCCCCACAAACAGCCGCGGATTGAGTGACCGAATTATTACTATTATTATTATTATTATTTTTGAAGGGATTATTACCCCAGAAAAGCCATCCGCCAATCGACTAGACCAGCCCCCAGCCCCCAACCCCCAAACCCCATCCCCCAGCCCCCAGGCCCCAACCCCCAGCCCCCAGGCCCCAACCCCCAGCCCCCAGGCCCCAGCCCCCAGCCCCTAACCCCTAAACCCCAAACCCCAGGCCCAGGCCCCAGCCCCCAGGCCCCAGCCCCCCAACCCCCAGCCCCCAACCCCCAAACCCCAAACCCCAGGCCCCAGGCCCAGCCCCCAGCCCCAACCCCCAAACCCAAACCCAGCCCCCAGGCCCAGGCCCCAAACCCCAAACCCCAAACCCCAGGCCCCAGCCCCCAGCCCCCAAACCCCAGCCCCAGGCCCCAGGCCCCAGCCCCCAGCCCCCAACCCCAAACCCCAAACCCCAGCCCCAGGCCCCAGCCCCAGGCCCAGCCCCCAAACCCCAGGCCCAGCCCCCAGGCCCAGGCCCCAACCCCCAGCCCCCAGGCCCCAGCCCACAACCCACAGCCCACAGCCCACAGCCCCCAGGCCCCAGCCCCCAGGCCCCAGCCCCCAACCCCCAGGCCCCAGCCCACAGCCCCCAGGCCCAGCCCCCTGGCCCCAGCCCACAGCCCCCAGTCCCCAAACCCCAGGCCCCAGGCCCCAACCCCCAGCCCCCAGCCCTCAGCCCCCAGCCCCCAGCCCTGCCCCGCGCAGACCCAGAACTCACCACAAAACGCCGTGGTAGCCAGTCTGCTTCGCTCTAGCGGAGGCGCCCACTTGCTCCAGATGCCATGGCAGGCCGGGTACGTGACGCCCTGCTCACACGCACACGCACACGCACACGCACACACACACACACATACACAACAACGACAAGGAGGAGATCAGAATCAGGAGGGCATAAGGATTTGCTGGCGGAAGGACATCCCAGTTCGTCTTCCACCATCTTGGCAGCCACTTGACATGTCGTGTCCCAAACTATACACGAGCCCCAGATATTATTTCCCAGCAGAAACCTGTCCGTTCAGGCTGCCTTGCCCAGCTGGGGAGGCGGGAGAGTGGGGGGAATTGGGGGGAGGAGAGTGGGGAAAGTAGGGGTCACTCACCTCCACCAACCCCTGTAGGATCCGCACCAATATCACGCAGCTGTAGTGGGTTCTCGCTGCCGGCGGGATCAACATGTTGAGGGAAGATGTCGCCACGATGGCCCACCCGAACACTCTGCCGGAGATAGGCAGCGAGAGGCAGGGTTACCCCCGTCGGCCTCCTGCGTAACCAAATCCTCACCACTCGCTTCGAATCCCTTCCCTCCCTGGCACCCTCACTTCCCTCCCCCCCCCACTCCCCTCTCCGACCTCCTCACACCCCACTCAACCAACCCAGCGCTCGACTGGCACCCACTGGCCTCCTGCTCGTCCCTCGCACCCGCCGTTCCCCCCCGGCCATCGGAGGTCGCGCCGTCAGCCATTGCGCCCCGAAACTCTGGAACTGTGCCGGCTCTTTGGAAGAGCTCAGGGGTTAGAGCACTCGCCTCACAAGCCAGAGGACCTGGGTTCGATTCCCAGATGATGGAGAAGCCCCACTCCCCCCCACCGCTCTGTCCCCATATCCTTCCAATTTTTTTTCCTCTTCCAGTAGCTCTCCAATTCCCCTTTGAACGTCGAATCTGTTTCCACCAGACAATCCCTAACAATAATTGTTAGGTCAGGGGATCAGGGGATATGGGGGGAAAATTCGAGTTGATCTTATAGAATGGCAGAACAGGCTCAAGGGGCTGAATGGCCTCCTCCTGTTTCTATGTATCTGGAAGGAAGTTTTTCTATCTCTCCCTCTCGCTCTCTCTCTACCGGTTTCCTGGATGACAATTCCTTGGGATGTGCTCACCTGTTGGCAGCAAACCTCTGGGAGATGTAGCCTCCAGGGATCTGTGTGACAATGTAGCCCCAGAAGAAGGAACCATGGATCATCCCCACTGTCTCTGGCTCCCAGTTGAACTTTGCTTTCTGCGGAGAGAGAGAGAGACAGAGAGAAAGAGGGAGAGAGAGAGAGAGAGAGGAGAGTGACATCTGTTACTCCACATGGAACCTCCTGGTCAAGAAACAAAACGAGCGGGAAAACGTGGAGAGGGCGACTGTGACTTGTCCTTCCATACTGAATAGTTCTGCGTTGGGACAGAGAGTAACTCTGGGAGTGTGGACGGACGCACAGTGCAGAGGGACCTTTATTGCGTCTCTAACCCTGACCTGGGAGTGTAGTGACTGTGTTACTGTGTCTCTAACCCTGACCCGGGAGTGTGGACGGACGCACAGTGTAGCGTTGCTCTCGCTTGGGAGACTTAGGCAGTGCGGAGGGAAGTTTACTCTATCTCCAACCCTGACCGGGGAATTGCCAATGTATAGGGAGCATTGGCAATTCCCAGGTCAACACATCTCCTCTCTCTCTCTCTCTCTCTCTCCC
Organism: Callorhinchus milii; assembly: GCF_018977255.1. NCBI lineage: Eukaryota > Metazoa > Chordata > Chondrichthyes > Chimaeriformes > Callorhinchidae > Callorhinchus > Callorhinchus milii. The sequence goes on along the minus strand of NW_024704772.1, from coordinate 2,972,470 downwards.
CTCCCTCTCTCTCTCTCTCTCTCTCTCCCTCTCCCCCCCTCTCTCTCGCTCTCTCTCTCGCGCTCTCACCTCCATGACCAGCTTGCCGTTCCTGTATTCGGTGTTGTTGTTCACCATGCTGACGATGGCCACTCCAAGGTTGCAGCGGATCCCGAAGGAGATGCAGAAGCCGAGGCCACTCATGATGGCGATGATGTATCTCCGTGGGAGGCCACAGCAGGTGCAGTCCAGCACCGGCTTACGTTTCTCCTGTACCTCCACTGCCCGACCCTCCTCCGTCAGCTCAATTGTCTCCCCCGTTTTCTGCCGTCGCTCGAGGAGCCTAGAATTAGGAATAATTAATAATCACATCAATAGTAATATTAATAGTGCGTAACAATAATTCATCGCATTCATAATTGATCGTTTGTAGTACGGGTCAATAATACGCGATGGACAATCGTCAACGATAATAAGTAATCAATAATAACCAACGATACTTAATAATACTTAATAAGAAGAATTAATAATAATTAGTAATAATTGATAATAATCCTTACATTTGATACGGCGCCTTATCACGTCTTCGAGACGTCTCAAAGCGCTTCACAGAACGTACTGTAAAGTGTAGTGACTGTGGCGAGTGACCAAATTACTTACCCCCAAAAGTAAATCGATCCACCAATTGACTAACAACCGGGTTCCTACTGACTGCTGGTAACCAGAGGCGTGTGGGTGTGTGTGTGTGGGTGTGGGTGTGTGGGGGGGGGGTGGGGGTGGAGTAAGGAAACTTGTCCAAGGTTTCGCCCTGACCCGGGAATCGAACCCGGGTCCTCTCGCTCGCGAGGAGAGGGCTCTAACCCCTGAGCTACGAGGACTCCAACGGATCTCCTTATCCCAATGAAACACCTTCCCCCCCAGCGCTGCACTGGAGCATCAGCCTTGAGACCTTGAGACCTCAGAGTCCCTTTACGGGGCTCGACCCCGCAATCTTCTGACCGAGAGGCGAGAGGGTGGCTAATTGAAACGGGGTGACGGTGGGGGGGGGGGGGAAAGAGGGAAGAGAGAGGGGGGAAGGGAAGGGAAGGGAGAGTGATATTCCTGTGACACAATCCAAATCAAGTCAAATCAATCCAAATCTCTGAATAATATGGTGTCCTCTGTCGAGGTATTTGGCGTTTCGAACCGTTTCGACCAGGAACGAGAGCGAGAGAGAGAGAGAGAGAGAGAGAGAACGACAGAGAGAGCGACAGAGAGAGCGACAGAGAGAGCGAGAGAGAGAGCGACAGAGAGAGCTCAAATCCCTTCTCTTTTTGGACATCTCCACGGTATCTTTAACGTCCACCTCAACAGGCAGACGGGGAGAGAGGTTCAATGACCTTATCCTCTGCAATCCTTACCACCCCCACGAGTCAAGCGCAGAGCCCTGGTTCATCACTCCACGGTCTTGCTCCCCCCCTCCTACCCCTCCGACCTCCTAACCCCCATATCAGTCCGTCCTTCCCCACCGCTTGGCCTCCTTCAGGTCTCAGCCACCCCACGCACGCGGGAAGTCTGTCCCGCAATCCCTCTGCCTGGCCCCCCCCCCCGCCCCCCACCACTCTCTTGCCTCCTCCAAGTCCGGTCTAAAGGCCTTCCTCTTCGACCCCGTGGTCTCGACCACCCTCGAAGGGGTTTGAGGCCGCAGCCTTCTGACCCCGAGGCAAGAGAGAGTGAGCCGACTGAGCCGGGTTGAGACAGAATAACAGTGAATTAAATATTAATAATAATAATAATAATCCTTGTATTCGATACAGCGCCTTATCGCCTCTTCGAGACGTCTCAAAGCGCTTCACAGGGTGGGCTGTAAAGTGTAGTGACTGTGTGATTCGTGGGCGAAACGCGGCAGCCAATTGTGCCCGGCAGCGACCCCACAAACAGCTGGGGATTGAGCGACCAAATTATTATTATTTATATATATATTATGGGTTGGGGTGGTGGGTGGGGGTGGGGGGGGGTGGGGGTGGGGGAGGTGGGGGCGGTGGGGGGGTGGGGGGGTGTTGGAGAGTGGGGAAAGGGAACGATGAGGGAGTTCAGACGATGTGTGCACAGAGCAAACAGATTGATGACCTCAAACCTCTCGTGGGATTACCACACAGTAATCAGTGGCCCTCTCCCCCCCCTCCCTACCCCCACACCACCACCGCCCCCCCCACCCCCCACCCCACCCCCACCCCCACCCCCAGTCACTCAACGGAATTGGGTTTCTGCTATTAATCTCATTCTGAATGGAATGAACCGAATGTTCGGAGCCGCGACGATAAATACGGTTTGACACAGCCTCTCAAAGCGCTGCACCGGATACGCTGTAGAGCGTAGTGACTGCGTGTTCGGCGGGCCAAACCCCGGCAGCCGAGTGCGCCCCACAAACAGCCGTGGATCGAGTGACCATTTGAGGGGTTATTACCCACCCCCACCCCCCCCACAACCCCCCCCCCTCCCGGAAAGCGTACGCGCCAATCGGACCCGGGTCCCCTCGCGCGCGAGGCGAGGGCTCTAACCCCTGAGCTACAGGGACTCCATGAAGAGTAAACGGGCGTTGTTTTAACCTCATGGTAAGGCTCGCGCCGTCCTGTTCAGTTTTGTATTGCTCACGTCTTCCTGTCTGTGCTAAGCATTTGCATGTCAATGGTCACAATGACAACAAAAGCAAACGGCGCGTTGGAATGATCCAACAACAGCTCTCGCGTGAGCCTTGACACGGACTGTACAACACGGAAACAGGGCCATCCGGTGCAACTGGTCCTGGTCTGTGTTTATATGCACTACACGAGTGGAGCCCCTGTAGCTCAAGCGAGAGGATCTGGGTTCGATTCGCGGGCAGCGCCAAATGTTGGGCAGGTTTCCTTCACACCCCCCAACCCCCCCCACCCACACACACACACACGCACACACACGCACACGCGCACACGCGCGCGCGCCTCTGTTTTCCCAGCAGTAATTAGGAACCTGGTTGTCAGTGGATTGGCGGAACACTTTGATAAACCCGATAATAAACCCCTCAAACGACGCAAACTAAAAAAACTAGTTCCTCCCAAGTTCTCTCTTGGATCCTCCAGTCACTATCCGATGGCTGTGTACGCCACAGAGGTGCCTCGAAAGCGCTTTGCTGGAATTTCTGTGAAGCGTAGTGACTGTGTATTTCTTGGGGGGTGGGTGGGGGTGGGGGGTGGGGTGTCTGACCCGTGTGAAAACCCATCACCGTGGCTTAAGAGTCTCCAAACCCAACTGAGAATTCCCCACATCCCACCTACACCTGGAAACCTCCAGAGAGAGAGATGGTTGGGATGGAATGCGCTCTCTCTCTCTCTTTCTCCCTGGAGGGACGCCCCCCCCCACCCGCTCACCTAATTCCGGAGAGTATTAGGCGCAGGTTGGCGAGAGCCAAGGCTCGTGGGTGGGGGGCGGGGAGGGTGGGGAGCCCAGACTGTGCGTTGGGGGTAACCGCTGGAGTCTAACCAGCTACACCCACACATAGCTCGGCCGTCGAGAGAGAGAGAGAGAGAGAGAGAGAGAGAGAGAGCGCTGTCTGGCCAAGCTTTCCCACCGCTTGTCCGGCCAGGACCTCCCACCTCCCCCCCTGATCGTTGGCTTTGCGACGGGCTGCGGAGGAGGAGGAGGAGGAGGCGTTGGAGACTGTGAGCTGCTCTGAGACGATCCGACACCACAAGACACTGGAGCCAACGCAAACGTTATTTATAGAATTAAAACCACAGAGGCTCTCAGCGCAGAACAAGGTCATTCAGCCTATCATGTTTGCGCTGTCTCTTGCGAGAGCGATCATTTGAGTCCCCGCTCCGTGCGTCTACTGCTATATATATATAATATATATATATATCTCGACGCCGGATTCGGTGCGTCTTCTATTTGTCGCGCAAAACAGACAGTCACAGCAAAATAAAAGCGCTGCGTTCCTGCAGCTCAGGGGTTAGAGCGAGAGAAAACCGGGGTTCGATTCCCGGGAGGGTCAGGGCAAAAGCTCAGGCGAGTTTCCTTACTCCACACGCGCACACGCACCCGGACACGCACACGCACGCGCGCACGCGCGCACACAAACGCGCGCACGCCTCTGTTGACCCGGCAGTAAGTCAGAAGCCTTTTTCCAGGGGGTTACAAAATTGTGCAGCATTTGACCCGGCGCCTCGTCACGTCTCCGAGCCGCCTCAAAGCGCTCCGCGGGACGCGTCGCCGCAAAGCGTAGCGACCGCGTGCCGTGCCGTGCGGAGCGAAACGCGGCAGCCGACTGCAGTGGATCGAGTCACCACGTTTTTAATTCATCTATTTATTTACTCGGAAGGGATTATTACCCCCAAAAGTAATCCCATCCACCGCTCGACTAACAACCGGGTTCCTACTGACCGCTGGTAACCAGAGGCGCGCGCGGGTGTGTGTGCGGTGTGCGTGCGTGTGCGTGTGTGTGTGTGTGGGTGTGGAGTAAGGAAACTTGCTGAAGATTTCACCCCGACCCGGGAATCGAACCCGGGTCCTCTCGCGTGCGAGGCGAGGGCTCTGACCACTACCCTACGCTGCAGGACTCTACGCTGCAGTAACCCTCTACGGAGGTCTGTCCTTGTTCGCCGTTCGCCGTTGTCTCGCAGCGCTAATTTACGACAGAGATTCGTTGTCGAAATAGATTTGGTCTCGTTTAAGACTCTGCAAAATATTTCTCTTATTCCTGATTAAATTGCGTGTTTCCTAACCCCCACACCCCCCCCCCAACTCTCTCCCCTACCCCCCCCCACCCCCACCCCCACGATCCCCACCGCGTCCCCCGCCCCCCAAAAACACACACACCTGCCACGAACTGACCCCCTCTCAGGAATAATTGGACGCTTTTTCAGTGCTCCGTGTATTTGCTCAGGTGCTCACCAGACTTGGACCCCTCCTGTACTCCTTTATTACCCCCCTGCCCTGCCCCCCCCTCCCCTGCCCCCCCCTCCCCTGCCCCCCCCTCCCCTGCCTCCCCCTCCCCTGTCCCCCCCATCGGGACCACCCACCGTCAACACAATATAAACCTTCTGTCTGATTCAACGCCTTTCACGCCTCAAAGTGCTTCACTGTAAAGCGTAGTGACTGTTGTCAGCCAATTTGCGCACTGCACCCGTCCTCTGAGACGCCGTCCTGTGTGAAGGGCACCGTGTCAAACGCGCGCGCACCCACACTGTCACGCGCACACAAGCACGCACGCACTTACACGCTCAGATACACACTCACACCTGCTCACACACATCCACCACACTCACCCACGCACACGCGCACACACACGCGCGCACGCGCACACGCACACGCACACACACGTTTGCAATATTCATGCAGTCAAATAGAGGCAGTGTGAGCGAGAGAGAGAGAGAGAGAGCGAGAGAGAGAGAGAGAGAGAGAGAGAAAGAGAGAGAGAGAGATGGACGCACTCCAGGTAATCTTATGGCATTAAGTTGTTAGACTGCGGTGTTATGGAAGATTGGATCTCAGAGAGAAAAAAACATTTTCATAAAGCCGGCAATCTCTTAATGTCCGGGGCGGCGGCTCACAGTTTGTATGTGTGTCTCAGCCTTTGCTCTGTGGAAAATCCGGAACTCAACACCCCACTCCCCTGCGATGAAACACGCAGACTTTAAAGCAGTCTGACATTACCTAACCCACACTGGGATTAGACTAATACGCCCAAGGCCGAGGGAATAATCACCCGTTACCAACATAGCTTTAAATCTCAAATACCCACGGCTTGACGCGCGGTGCCAGCTGTCTAACACAGCCAGCGTTTGAGCCTCGTTCCGTACTCCTACCGCTCTACGCGGCTGTCGCGCGCGATCGAGCCCTCGCCTCGCAAGCGAGAGGACCCGGGATCGATTCCCGGGTTGGGGCGAAACCTTAGGCAAGTTTCCTTACTCCCCCCCACACCCCCCCCCCCCCCCACACACACACACACACAACTCTGTGTACTCAGCAGTCAGTTGTTAGTCGATTGGTGGATCGCTTTCTGGGGGTAATAATTCCTCAATCCACGACTGTTTGTGGGGACGTGGCTGAGCGCAATATTGGCTGCCGGGTTTCGCCCACAAAATACACAGTCACTACACTTTGCAGTGGATCCTGTGAAGCGCTTTGAGACGTCTCGAAGACGGGATAAGGCACCGGGTCAAATTGCGAGGATCAGTTGATGCAGCACAGTTGCCACACAAAGGTGGAGATGGAGAGGGAGAGGGGGAGGGGGAGGGCGATACTGTGGGGGAGAGGGGAGCAACAGAGGGGGAGAGAGGGCAAGTGGGGGAGAGGGAGAGACGGAGGGAGAGCGTGCGCAATGGAGGGAGAGAGACGGGGGGTGGAGAGAGCATAATAAAACACACACTGCCCCACCCCTCTCCAGATTAGATTACAATACAATACAATACAATACAATACAATACAATACAAATTCTGGTATATTTACACAGCGTCTTTCATGTCGGGAGTTCATGAAAGGCACTTAGCATCTGAGCTGGAGTGGGGGGGGTGTGGGGGGGAAGGGGTGGTGTGGGAGGGGGAGAGGGGTGTGTGTGTGGGGGGGGGGGGAAGGAATGTGTGCGGAGGGGGAAAGAAGACCGAAAGTGCGGTCAAAGAAAAAGGTCTTGAGATTTCTCAGATATCCCCACAAGATTTTGTTACCCATTTCCAGTATATGGATCGACTGAATGAATAAATGAATTTGAAACTCCCACGAGAGGAGGATCTGTGTTAATGTGTGTGTTAATGTGTGTGTGTGCGTTAGTGTGTGTGTGTGTCAATGTAGTGCGTGTCTGAAGTGTTAATGTGTGTGTGTTAACGTATGAGTGTGTCAATGTGTGTTAATGTGTGTGTGTTAATGTTGTGTGTCTTAGTGTGTGTATTAGTATACGTGTTACAGTGTGTGTGTGTTAATGTGTGTGTGTTAGTGTGTGTTAGTGTGTGTATTAGTATATGTGTTACAGTGTGTGTGTGTGTTAATGTGTGTGTGTTAGTGTGTGTGTTAATGTGTGTGTGTTAGTGTGTGTTAATGTGTGTGTGTTAGTGTGTGTGTTAATGTGTGTGTGTTAGTGTGTGTGTGTGTGTTAATGTGGTGTGTGTCTGAAACGTTAATATGTGTGTGTTTATGTGCGAGTGTGTGCGCGCGTGTGTGTGTGTGTGTTAACGTCGGTGCGTTAATGCGTGTGTGTGTGTGCATTAATGTGTGAGTGTGTGGGTGTGTTTGTGTGTGTTAAGGTGTATTAATTTTAATGGAGACGGCAGCTGTCAAAGGAAAAAAAAGATGTAAGTCGATTCGATCAAAGGTTTCGAAAGGTTATGAATTATGTAATAGGCTATCGTTTTGGAAAGTCATTCACTCCCCATTACTGTAACTTCCATGAGAGATATTATAAGTAATGTGATTATAATCCTTGCAAATTGAGGCTTACACACACACATATACTCCCACACACCCACCCACACACCCCCCCCACACACACACAACAAATACAATTGAACAAAGTCCCTGTTTCAATTGTCAGAACCGGGTACGGATGTTAGTAATAGTAGTAATAATCTTTGCGCTCGATACAGCGCCTTATCACGTCGTCGAGACGTCCCAAAGCCCTTCGCAGAACGTACTGTGAAGTGGGTGACCGTGTGTTTCGGGGGCGAAACGCGACAGCAGTGTCCCCCCACCCTCTCCCCCACACCCCCCCACACCCCCACCCACACACACACACACACACAAACAGCCGTGGGAGTGAGTGACCGTTTTTATTCGGGTGCGGAAATATCTCGACAGATGGGACGAGATCCCGAACCTTCCCGCAACGGATTAAAGGCTCCAGTTAATTTTTTTTTTGCCTACAGTGACCGGGGATGGGAGCGGATCCATTTGACTTTGAAATAACAGTGCGGTGTTAGGTTTCCAACCAGAATTTCCTCCTCTCTCTCTCCCTCTCCCCATCCCCCCACCCCCCCCCCGCCCCCCCGCCCACCACCCCCTACCCGTCAGGGCTTTGGCTTGCAAGGTTAACAGCAGCTGAGTGGGAGGATTCCCTGCCAGAAAAATATAATTGGGGTGGGAGAGGGGAGGAGAAGTGGGGTGTCGACCCTTTCCGAAGGGGATACGGGGATGTCGATCGTTTAAAAAAAAATGCGACGCCTCGTTTATTATTGATCGTTCCCAGATAACACAGTGTCAACCAAAAAAAACACTCGGTGGCCCTCGAAACACACGGTACGTACAGCGTATCCTGTGAAGCGCTTTGAGATGTCTCGACGACGACGCGATCAAACAAAAGGACGATTCATATACTATTACGGTGATTATTCGAGTGTGGCGGAGGTACGCAGTACGATTGCATTTATTTCTCCCCCTTTCCCCCCACTCCCACCTTCGGCCCAAGTGCAAAAAGTGAGCAATTTAACAAATTAGCAAACGGGGAGAATGTCCTACAATGAATGAATGAGCTGCAAAGGGGCAAATTGATGGAGGAAATCAGGTGTAAGTCGGAACTGGGGGAAAAGGTGGAGTGAATCTTCTATGTAAAAGACCGTTATACAGCGCTTTATTTATTCTATTTTCTGCCCAATTTTCGTTGGTTAGTGGAAGAATTCAAATGGGAGAAATACAACTCACTGTTCACTGGACACACACACACACGTACACACACACACACACACACACACACACACGTATACACACACACACACACACACACATGCGCACACAAATTTCAATCGTCGGGATCCGGCACTGATGTTATTAATAATAATAATAATAATAATAATAATAATAATAATAATAATAATAATAATAATAATCCTCGCATTTGACACAGCGCCTTATCACGTCGTTGAGACATCTCAAAGCACAGGATGCGCTGTAAAGCGAATTGACTGTTTTTTTTTGTGGGCGAAATTAGTTTCCTCAATACTATTGCACCTTTGGGGGTTAGTCATAAAAACAACACGAGCCCAGTGTGGGTGTGTGATATGTGTGGCAGACGGGAGGGGAGAGAGGAGAAGGGTAAATAGATAGTACATGGATTTTTATCATTAACGTACACAGGGATTCAAAAAACCGTATCCTTTCCCCCCTCTGAGGGAAAAAGGGGGAGGAATTGTAACCGCGATTCACGAACAAAAATTGACCGACACCGGAAAAAAAGAAACGGATTTCTTTTCTTCCGAGCGGCAATATAATAATGACAATAACCCTTGCATTTGATGCAGCGCCTTATCACGTCGTCGAGACATCTCCCAGCGCTTCACGGAATATACCGCCAAGTGTAGTGACTGCGTATTTTGTGGGTGGGGGGCGCGCAACGCGGCGGCCAATTGCGCAAACAGTCGTGGATCGAGGGACCGAATTATGATGATTATTTTTTTGATCCCAAATTATTTTTGAAGGGATTGTTATCCCCAGATAAACAATTTCCCCCCAATCGACTACCGCTGGGAAGCAAAGAAACCAAACCACACTGCGGAGGGAACCGACCGTATGGTTTTCGTGGGCGTAAACGGTCGGTACAAAAAAACGAACGGTAAAACGCTCACCTGTGAAGACGTCCCAAGGTGTCGCCCGTCAATTTCCTCAGTTCATCCTTTCGTATCTCCATGATTTTTGCTGCCCTTCTCCTCCTCCTCCCCCCACCCCCCACCACCTCCGCCCACCACCACCGAAAGGAATGGGTTGCTCCTTAAATAAACTTTGAGATGAAATGGGATGAGAGTTCCTCTTCAAACGATTGAACACTTGAACATTGCCGGAGTTAAAGGCAACGTAACGAGAGACCCAACGCAAGGGAGCGAGAGAACAAGCACAAGTTCCCAAAGTCACCTTTGTTTTTCTGGTTGTTTTTTGGCTCCGGATTTGACACGGATCTATACCACAAGACGAGAGTCCCATTCGGTGCAAGACGGATGCATTATTCCTGGACGCGCGTGTGTTGCGCGCGCGCGTGCGTGCGTGCGTGTGTGTTGAGTGTGTGTGTGTGTGAGTGCGTTTGAGAGTGCGAGGAGGAAAGAGAGGGTAGCGGTTTGGGTGGTAGGGGGAAGGGGGAGAGAGCGAGAGAGAAAGAGAGAGAGAGAGGGAGGGAGGGAGAGATGGATCAAGTTTCTTTCGATTGATTCATCGTGGTAAGCGAACACATCAGCTTTGCCGGGAGCTGTAAGTCCTTTGGATAAGCCGGTTCCAAGCGTGCCATCCGATTGCAGGAAGACAGGGAGACGGAGAGCGAGCGAGCGAGAGGGAGAGAGAGAGGGAGAGAGGGGGAGAGAGAGAGCGCGAGACGCAGACGATGTGTTGCGGTGTGGCGTACAGTACGGCTCCCCCCAAAAGAGTTGGGTTGGGAGCTTGAACGTTTCAGCACCTCGACTGCTCGACAGCTCTCTTCTGCCGACTGAGCTCCATCACCCAACCCTCCCTCTACCCTTGGCTCCTCCTAAACTTTCCCGAGCTGTCTCTCACCCGGTGCGTGGGCTGGCTTCAAACTTCTAGACCTGCCTCCTCTCGCTCTCTCTCTCTCTCTCTCTTTCTCTCTCGTTCGCTGTCACACTCACTCACTCACTCACTTACTCCCACACACACACACACACACAAACCCTCCCTCCAACCACTCGCCACCTTCAGCTGTAATCTCCCTGCGCACTCCCTCTCCCCTCTCACTGGCTGTCTTTGCTCTGCCACTCGTTGATGATCTGGTGAGGTGGATGACCCCTTGCTTTTCCTACTCATCTCTCTCTCTCTCTCTCTCTCTCTCTGTTTCCCCCATCTCTCTCTCTCTCTTCATCTCTTTCGCTCTCTCTCTCTCTGTTTTCCCCCATTTCTCCTTCTGATACCCCTGTCTCTCTGTTCGCCCCCCATCTTTCTCTCTCTCTCTGTTCCCCCGTCTCTTTCTCTTTTCCCCATCTCTCTCTTTGTTCTCCCCATCTCTCTATCTCTCTGTTTCCCCATCTCTCTATCTCTCTGTTTCCCCATCTCTCTATCTCTCTGTTTCCCCATCTCTCTATCTCTCTGTTCCCCCCATCTCGCTCTCTGTTCTGTTCCCCCGTCACTCTCTTTCTCTCTCTCTGTCCGCCCCATCTCTAATAATCCTCGCACTTGACACAGCGCCTTATCACGTCTTCAAGACGTCTCAAAGCGCTTCACAGGACACACCGTAAAGTGAATTGACTGTATATTTTTGTGGGCGAAACGCGGCAGCCGCAACGTCCCCACAAACAGCGGTGGATTGAAGCGACCAAATTATTATTATTTTTATTTTGAAGGGATTATTACCCCCGGGAAAGCGATCTGCCAATCGACTAACAACCGGGTTCCTAATTACTGCTCTGTGTGTGTGTGTCTGTGGGTGTGTGTGTGTGTGTGGAGTAAGAAAACTTGCCCAACGTTTCGCCCTGACCCGGGAATCGAACCCGGGTCCTCTCGTCCGTGCGAGACGAGGTGCTCTCACCCCCTGAGCTACAGGACTCCGGAAACGTGGACGCGGTCGGAACGCTGCTGCACACAAATTGGCTGCTGCCTTCGCCCGGCGAGTACACGCGCGGTTTCTCTCGCGAAGAGGTTGAGACGTCTGCGTGACGTGAAGACGCCAAGAAAAGCGAGAGAACGGGGGGTGGAATTTCGTCCCTCGGAAGCAGTCGTCCCAGCGAGAGGCGACGGCAGCTAAACACACACAGACGCAGATCGCACACAGTCGCTGATGTAGCAGAGAGCTCTCTCACAATGCCATGAAGGTTAATATAACACCCCACCCCTGAACCTTTCACCACTACCCCTCCTACAGCAGACCCAGGTTCTTTTTGGTGGGGGGTGGGAGTGAAACCTAACCCTCCTTTGTGTCTTCAGACGCCAAAAGCCCCCCCACCAACAACAGGGGCAAACGAGACGTCAAGGGAGAGAGAGAGAGAGAGAGAGATCAGTCGACGGGGAGTGTTGTGTTGTGAGCAAACAGCTTTCTTTACGCAGTGAAGGTCACAGCTCAGGGTTGGGACATCTGTGGCTCTTCGGGAAGAGGTTTACTATGTTATTTTTCACCCCCATCCCCCCCCCCCCCCCCCACCACCGGTTCTTTGCCTGGCGTCGCTAAGTGCGGTGGTGGAGGGGGGTCTCCGGTTCAGAAGCGAACTGGATCCGGTTTCAATCTGACGCAATAAAGGTTCGTGTTCCCCCACCGTGCAAGTTCTGCATTGCAACACTCTCCTTTAATCCGTCCCCAATTAACACAGCGTTAAGAGGTACCGGTTACTTATATTCCGCCTTTAAGAGGGCGTCTGCGTCGCGGTAAGTGGTTGGTCTATATTGCCTTAATGCGTTCCAATGGCATCTGCGTTTCAGACGGTTTCGGAGAGAGGTTAAGCAAAGTCTCATTAAAAGTCGGCCAGCGACACTCTCTCTCAATCCCTCCAGATGAAGCAGTCTTTTACCTCCTGGCTTTGCCGAGCGCAAATTGGCTGCAAACAAAAACCCAGTCGCTACCCTCTATGGCAAATCCCGCGAAGCACTTTGGGACGTCCTGACACGGATTCTTTCCCAAGCAAATTAGAACGATTTCTTTCAGGGAATAATATCCGGGGCTAATGCGCAGTGTATAGTTTGGGACTCGACATGTTCAAGCGACTGCCAAGGTGGTGGAAGGCAAACTGGATGATCTTGGTCTTCTTCTTGAGCAAATCCTTACGTTCTTATGTTCTGATGAATGGCACCGGGTCAAACAATAAAGACCTCACAACTTCACGTGAGCAAGATACCAACTGATGGGCAATCAAGTCCAACGGGGGTACATTTACGCCTATACAGAGCCTTTCAGGTCGGGAGGATGTCCCAAAGTGCCTGACATTTCTGCTCTGAGGATAATACTACCGAACAATAATCCTTGTCCTTGATACAGCGCCTTATCACGTCGTTGCGACGTCTCAAAGCGCTTCACTAGATACACCGTGGAGTGAATTGACTGTGTGTTTTGTGGACGAAATGATGGGAGCTGGGCGTGAGGGGCGGGAGGGCCGGGGCGGGAGGGCGGGGGGGGTGAGGGGTATGCGAGGAGGGGAAAAAATAGACCGAAAGTCTGGTCAAAGAGGTACGTTTTGAGGAGAGGGAGGGGGGGGGTTGAGTTGGAGGGAGAGAGTTGGAGGGTTTCGGGGATGGAGTTCCAATGGCTATAAAGCCTGCTCACCAACTGTCACAACAACAACATTTACACAGCGGATTTTACGTCGGGAGGACGTCCCAAGGCACTGGGCAGTCAGTGTTTCGGACCCGAGCTGGGGGTCGGGGAGGGTGGAGGACAATGGGGGAAACGAGGGTGGTCGAAAACACGGTCGAAGAGGCATTCTCTTGAGATGGGCCTTGAAGGAAGCAAGAGAGGGGGCGAGGCCCGTGGGTCTGCGGGATGGAGTTCCAGAGGGCGGGGGCAGAGTGGGTGAAGGCCAATGGTGGGGGGCGGGCGAGGCGGGGGACGTGAAGCAGACCAGAGCCCGCTGAGCGGAGGGAGGGAGCGGGCAGGAGATGGTAGGGGTTCAGGAGGTGGCAGAGGTCGGGGAGAGCGAGGCCACGGAGGGCTTTGAAGGTGAGGACCAGGATCTTGAACTGTATCCTCCGTGTGAGGGGGAGCCAGTGGTGGAGTTGGGCGAGGATGGGGGTGATGGGGTAGGGGGGGGTGGAGGTCGCGGAGCCTCGGTGGGGGTTGTTAAGGGCGGATGGAGCAGGGGACAGGAGTAGGTCAGTGTCGGGCAAGTGAAGGGAACAGATTGGTATGAGTAAGCACTGCGATTCCCTACGTAGTCAAATCTTGTCAGTAACTTGGCAGCTAAGTGTTGCGGTGGAGAGATAGGATGTCCTTGCGGTGGAGACCTCCGAGCCATGCTTATAGCGCCGCCCGGTGTAGGGAACAGGGCTTGCACCCGGACAACAACAACTTGCATTTACAAAGCGCGGGTGAGGCCGCGTACTTAAACGCTCAAACCCTTTGGAAACCCGGTTGATCTCAGCGCAGGGAACGCGCACGGAGGTATAACTCCGTCTCTCCTCTCTCTCTCTCTCTGTGTGTCTCTCTCTCACTGAATGTTGCTGTGAAAGCAATCAGAGCGACATCCGCCTTAAGGAAACACTTGAGAGTGAAGCCCTCTCTCCACACCTGAAGCACTCTCTGTAGCTCAGCGGTCAGAGCCCTCGCCTCGCAAGCGAGAGGACCCGGGTTCGATTCCCGGGTCGGGGCGAAACCTTAGGGAAGTTTCCTTACTCCCTCCCCCCCCACACACACACACAGACAGACATAGACACACACACACACAAACTGGTCGTTAGTCGATTGGTGGATCGCTTTCCGCGGGTAATAATCGCTTTAAAAAAAACCAAATAAATATAATAATTCGGTCACTCAGACCGCGGCTGTTTGTGGGGACGCTGCTGTGCGCACTCGGCTGCCGCGTTTCGCCCCCAAAATACACAGTCAACTCACTTCGCAGTATAGTCTGCGAAGGGCTTTGAGACGTCTGTCTCAACGATGTGATAATATCAAAATGCGATTATTATTATTATTATTATTACTATTAACAAATGCAGCGCTCCCTGAGACACTGAGCAGACGGACTCCCATTGCCCTTCTGCGCCAATTCACAAAGCCCGACACGTACAGAGCGCGTCAGAGATGTTTGGTGTTGACGTTAAAGTCACATTCGCCCTTTAAAAACCCACCGGCCCCGGCGTGGAGAGGGAGAGAGAGAGAGAGAGAGATGAGAAGATGCAGAGAAGGTGCTTTTATTTGTGGCAACTCCTGAATATTGCTTCCTGGCTCTTCTGGAAACCTGTCGAGCCCTAATGAACGCAAATGTCAGGCAGATCGGGAGATTAGCGCAGTATGTGTCGGGGGATGTTTTATGTACGCGCAGCAATTTTAATTAAACCCTCTCAAGTGTTCTATGACTCAGTGTTTCACGCATATAGGACGATAGAAAACAGCAAGACAAATGTGCAACTCTTTCCGTATATCCTCGTCGCTTTACTAAGCGTCGGCCGGGCTCACACGGTAGCTCTGTGCGGGACATTAAGTGGGTTCAAACCCCACGTCGGGACTTCGAACTCGTCTGATAGTAAGCCTCGCATTTGACCCGGCGCCTCATCACGCCTTTGGGACGTCCCAGAGCGCTTCACGGGACACACGGTCGAGTGGAGTGACTGTAAATCCCTGCGAGCGATGCCGTTGCCTCCACTCCGTCCGATTCCGCCCCCCACCCCACCGCCGCAAAAAAAAACTCGAGTTACAATGGAAAAAGGACGACTTAAAATCCGAGTCGCTCAGTAAAAGGCAAACAGTCCGGTTGCAAACGCGCCCAGGAGCGGCGGCTCAAAGCGCTGTGCGGGATCAGACAGCGCACAGCGTAGTGACTGCGTGCGAGACGTGCGTCCCTCTCCGACCTCCTCACTCCCCCACCAAATCCACCACCCGGTCAGCGCCTACGCTCGACTGGTACCCTCTCTCCCTCTATCCTTCTCCGGCTCTCCCCCACCCCCACCCCCCCCCCCACCCGTTCCCTCTTTCTCCATCTTCAGATCGCAAATGTATTAACCGTAGGACATTAGAGATTCGGGACGTCATTCTTGGTGGAATAAAAGAATAACTTGAATGTCAAAGCGCCTGTTACTTTGACCTTATGTGTGTTCTTTTAATGACATTTTCCCCACGTTTAAAGGTGCAAAGTGAATATGGATGGTTTGTGGATCAGAAGGTGGTCAGATCCCAGGGTATAAAACCTTCGGCAACTGGGGAGATGCGGTTGCAACTGTCTGTGTCGGACGAGCCGTGGACACTATGTTCGACGTCCAAAGCTCCCGTCAAATCTCCGCTCCAGGTACTGTTTCCTTCTCATCCAGAACTCTGTCGCCCACGTACCGACCAGCACCCAACTCCGCACCCGCATCTCACCAGCCCTCGCCAGGCTCCACCGGCTGCCCATCAGCGAACCGATCGACTTCAGGATCCTCCCCACTCGTGTGTTCGAATCCCTTCACTCCCTGGTACCTCCCTCCCTCCTTCCCTCTCCGACCTCCTCACTCCCCCACCAAATCCATCACCCGGTCAGCGCCTACGCTCGACTGGCACCGACCGCCCTCTTGCTCATCCCTCGCGCCCTCCAACCCCACCGTCGGAGGTCGCGCTTTGAGCCATACACCCCGAAACTCTGTCACCCTCTCCCTCAATGTCTCTGCCTTGCACCCCTCCCCCCCACCCCCTCCCTCTCTTCCCCCTTTCAAGTCGCTCCTGAAAACCTTCCTCTTCGACGGTGCTTAGTCACCTCCCGTGCCGCCCCCCCCCCCCCCACCAACCCCACCGGCTCGGAGTCAGGCTCCGCCACTCTAAAGCGCTCTGAGATGCTACCCTACGTGGAGGACGCTGTATAAGACCAAGTTGTTGTTGTGGTTGCCCGACACTCCAGGCCATTTGACTTGCTGTCACTAACTTTGCTGTTACACTGGACAAGGGTTTGGTTTTGGGGGCATTGACCCAAATATTACACTGGGCATCGCGCCACTCACGGAGGTTAGCGTCCCAGTCGGCTGGGGGTTTATTGTGGACGTTTCCCCCACAAAAGATACCGCCATCTCGCCTGAGAGGTCCTGAAGACGTGATAAGGCTCTGTATCAAATGCAAGGATCATTATTATTATTATTATTATTGTTCTCGACGTTCCGGGGGAATTTAACGCCCTCTTGACTGTCGTTCCTGTTCATCCCCTTTAGGGCTACTCTTGATGATAGTGCTGGTGCCGGGAATTTGGACCACGGAGAGTGAGGCCATTTCTGAACCACTGGGACACAAACAGTCGCAGCAGATCTCACTCTCTGACCACTGCGATCGTCTTATCGGACTCTCAATCCGGGTCCACGCTCTGTCCAACGACATCTTCAATGATTTTGTAAGTACAGATCATAGTAGTGATGATGATACTAACGATCCTTATGTTCGATCCAGCGCCTTTCACGCCGGGAGGGCGTCTCGAAGTGTAGTGACTGTGTGTAGTAGGCAGTCCATAGTTGCACGGCTTTGGACAGGCTGTTATTTTGCCCACACACACGGAAACCCGTCACCGTGACCGGCCGGGTGTCTGACACACACGGAAACCCGTCACCGTGACCGGCCGGGTGTCTGACACACACGGAAACCCGTCACCGTGACCGGTCGGGTGTCTGACACTCACGGAAACCCGGCACCGTGACCGGCCGCGTGTCTGACACACACGGAAACCCGTCACCGTGACCGGTCGGGTGTCTGACACACACGGAAACCCGTCACCGTGGCTTAAGAGTCTCCAAACCCGACTGAGAATTCCCCCACACCTGGAAACCCCAGAGATAGATGGTTGGAACGGAATGCGCTCTCTCTCTCTCTCTCTCTCTCCCTGGAGGGACGCCCTCCGCTCACCTAATTCCGGAGAGTATTAGGCGCAGGTTGGCGAGAGCCAAGAGGTGGTTGGGGGGAGGGGGGAGTCCAGAGTGTGCGTTGGGGTTAACTGCCGGAGTCTAACCAGCTAAACCCACACATAGCTCGGCCGTCGAAAGAGAGAGAGAGAGAGCGCCGTGTGGCAAACGTTCCCCTGCGCTTGCGGTCACCCTACCTGTTGGCTAAATAGCGGTGTCTCATTGAATTATCTCCTGTGCCCTCCTCCGCCGAACAGAGCGAGTATTATAAACACGGACAGGGACACGCGATGGGCTGGAAGGCTGGAAGTCGATGTCCCAACTCATCTGTAGCGACACCCAACAGCAAGGAGCAAGCGCAGAAACTGAGTGTGAGTATCCGAGATCCAGTCGCGTTAAGACGCTTAAATAACAATACATAACACTAATTTGCAGCTCCTTTCACTTTGGAACGTCTCAAAGCGCTTCACGGGATTTGACTGCAAGTCCAGGTGACTGCGCACTCCGCAGGTGAGCACCGCAGCAGCCAATCTGCGCCCAGCGACGTCCCACAAACAGTCGCGAAGGGCGTGCGTTTAAAAAGGACGTGGGCGAAGAACTTGAGGAGTCCTTCAGCTCAGCGGTTCGAGCCCTCGCTCGCAAGCGAGAGGACCCGGGTTCGATTCCCAGGTGGGGTCAGGGAGAAACTTTAAGCAACTTTCCTTACTCCCCCCACACACGCACACACACGCGCGCACGCGCACACGCCTGTTTACCCAGCAGTAAGTAAGAACCCGGCCGTTAGTCGATCGGCTTATAACCCCTCCACCAAAAAAGAACATCAATCCGCGGCTGCACTTCGCCGAACAAAATGCGCAGTCGCTCCACTTAACGGTGGGTTTCTGCGGCGACCGACACGAGAGAGAGAGAGAGAGAGAAAAAAAATCTCCTCCCGCGAACCGGCTTCGTCTGTTCAGAACCGACCCGCTTTGCCTTTCAGGTGGGTGAGGTCCTGGTGACCGCCCTCGTGGGGTATTGGCACGAACCCGTGCGTTACTTAGTCGCTCAGTTCGGGAACTCCTCCGTCGGGTCTGGTCACTTCCTGCGGCGCAGCGTGGAGATGGACGAGCAGATGAGGCGACTTGCTCAAGGAATGCCCAAGGTTGCCGAGCGGGTAAATACAGCCCCAGAGGACATCCCAAGGCGCTGAATAACAACAGGAGTCCCGCAGCCCCGGCCTCGCGAGCGAGAGACCTGGGTTCGATTCCCCGGGCAGGGGGGGGCGGAACTGCGAGCAGCTTACTCCCCACGCTCGCCTGCTAATAATCCCTCGAGAGAAACGAAACGACGTTAAAATTGCGGTCGCTTCAACCCACAGCCGTTTGGCGGGGACGCCGCCGCGTTTCGCCCGCAAAATACGCGGTCACTTCACTTTGCGGGGCGGCCTGTGAAGCGCTTTTGGAGCCGCCCCGAAGACGCGATAAGGCGCTGTACCAAATGCGCGGATTATTATACGGACGATCATAACAATCCTCGCGCTCGATACAGCGCCACAGCACGTCTCAAAGCGCTTCACAGGGTACACTGTAAAGTGAAGTGACTGGGTATTTTGTGGGAGAAACGCTACGTATAAACCCCGAGACACGATCCCAGCCCGGACGATGCTCAGCGCTACATTTCCCTTCTCGTTGCAGGTCGGACTTGCCGATCTCGCCGCACAGCAGCGACAGCGATGGACCGAGGAATCTCCAGGCGACGAGTGTTCCCGTACGCTGCAGGTCCACAGCCTCCTGAGCTGCTTTCGACGCGACTCCCACAAAATAGTCAGCTTCCTGAAGCTGCTGAGATGCCGCCTGCCTCACGCGGTGTCCTGCTGAACGCCGACGTCCGCCTCCGTCAGCATCTCTCGACACCCCTCTGCCTCCCCCTTCCCTCCTTCAACCGCAAAACGCCCGTCACGGCCTTGGAGCAAACCCCGAAGCAGCAATACCCCGACCCTTACGGTGGTCACCTTTCTCACCACCCCCAGGAGCTTCCCCGCTCCGTAATAATAATCCTTGCGATAACGGAGAGAGCCGGGAAAGCACCGCAGGTCGGGCAGCGTCGACGGAGAGAGGAAAGTGAGTCAAGGTTTCGGGTCCTTCCGTCCGAAGGGTCGTGGACCCGAGACGTTGACTCACTTTCCTTTCCCCGTCGACGCTGCCCGACCTCGAGATTCCCGGGCTCTCTCTCTCTCTCTCTCTCTCCTTCGTTCCGGATTCCAGCGCCTGCAGTATTTTGTGCGTCGACAACAACCCTCGCGTTTGACCCGGCGCCCGATCGCCTCTTCGAGACGTCTCAAAGCCCTTCACAGGAGCCACCGCAGAGTGCGGCGACCGTGGTGGATTTTGCGGGCGAAACGCGGCAGCCGACAGCGTCCCCGCAAACGGCCGCGGATCCAAGAGACCGAAGTTATCATTAGGCGTATTGGGGCCGTGAGAAATGCCTCTGCGTTTCGAATAGGATCAGAAGGGGGGGGGGGAGGCCATTCAGCCCCTTGAGCCTGTTGTGCCACGCGATTAGATCGTGGCTTAGCTGTACCTTCCCACCTTTGCTAAGGACTCAAATCATCTCCTCGAAGCATTTCAAGTCGCCCACGCAGGGCGGCGGTACGAAACTACGCGGCTTTTACTGTGTTGTATTGTGTGGCTTGGGCTGTGAATAAATTTCAGTGAAGCATCGCCACTTTTTTCGGGGTTTTTTTTTTTCTTTCACCCCCCCCCACCCGCGCACGCACGTCAATCCATCGCCTCCTCCCTTTCTGGCCATCGGCGCGCTCGCCTCGCAAGCGAGAGCACCCGGGTCCGATTCCCGGCCGGGGACGAAGCCTCAGAGTAAGTTTCCTTACTCCGCGCACACGCGCACGCGCGCCCGTTCACCCAGCAGATCGCTTTTCTAAGGGGTGGGGGTGGGGGTGGAGGGGCTGATCCCTTCAGAAAAATTATAGCGCTTTCTTACGTCGTCGAGACGTCTCAAAGCGTTTCACAGAATATGCTGCCAAGTGAATTGACTATTTTGTGGGCGAAAGGCAGCGGCCAATTGCGCACAGCGGCGCCCCCACAAATAGCGGTGGATTGGAGTGAGCAAATTAGTTGTTATTTTAAACAAAAAGGTGGTGGGGGGGGGGGGGCGGCGGCGGGGAATAGCAATCCACCGATCGACTTAACGCCCGGGTGCAGACTCCGGTGAATTGCTAAAATCGAGGGGTTACATTTTACGCCCAGTGTTCCCCGCATCGCGCGATACCGATCGGGTTTCACAAGCCAAGGCTCCTCCGCGCATTAATTAAACCAATTGCCTCCCATTAGGGATTGCCAGCAATTGAATCAATCAATCTGTAGCATCACACGCGGTCCGTCCGTCCGCACGTTACATACAAAAAAAAAGGTGAAGGTCCAGGTACCATTGTTCCCACTCCCATCTTCTTTCCTCCCGGCAAAGCCAAGATGGAGCTGCTAAGACGAGGGCAATATCTGGTGTCCGCGTTACTGCTGTATCCTCAAAGGGCCAACACTCACTCAACTCCCTCGATGCTCAGGGTGCGGGTTCTGTGGGCACAGTGAGTCGGGCTCCCAGGCAAACGCCCTCCTGTTCAAGGGAGGGCTCCACGAATGTGGCGCAACTAGAGCGATGAGGTTCAGAGGCTGCCGCTGTGCTTGTGGGGACGTCGCTGGGCCCAATTGGCTGCCAACCTTTCGCCCACAAAGCTCAGTTGCTCCACTTTGCGGTGAAGCGCTCTGGGACGTCTCGGAGACGCGATAAGGCCCTGGATCAAATGCAAGGATTATTATTATTCCAGTTTACTGCCGATTCGCTGGTGTGTACCACACCAACCTGTACCATGGCGTCACCCCAACTTGGAAGCCCTTCAGCTCCACTCGGATGGGAGAGGCAAGGCTGAAGTTCTCACTGCATCTGATGACTGGTAGGTATGTTTTGCACTGCCTCTTCAACCCTGAGTATGAGTCCCGTAGCTCAGTGGTTAGAGTTCGATTCCCGGACAGGATGAAACATTGGGCAAGTTTCCTTAACTTCCCCATACACAACACACACACAAATACATGCCTCTGTTTACCTCGCAGTAAGTAGGTGGTTGTTAGACGATTGGTGGATTGCTTTTCCCGTGGGTAATAATTCCTTTAAAATAAATAATAATAATAATTTGGTCACTCAATTCACGACCGTTTGTGGGACACTGCTGTGCGCAAACTGGCTGCCCCGTTTCGCCCACAAAACATAGTCACTACACTTTGCAGCAATATTCTGTGAAGCGGAGGGAGCTGTATGGAGTTAGCAGCTCACAGACGTAGGGAGGAGTAAAGCAGTGGAGGGAATTGATAAATAGCAACGAGTGGGGAAAGTAGGAGAGCGACACACCAGCATTTGTCAATGACCATGAAATCCTCTCCGAATTTCACCATAGAGACAATGCCTAACACACTAGCAAATCCTTTAATACAGTTTTACACATAGTTTTAAAAAAAAATGGTGGGTAAAAGTCCGATAAAGCCAGGTACCAAAGGGAGTTAGTCCCTCGGCCCCCCAGCCAGCAGCTTATATAAGCACCTCTGCCTCCACGCAGCTGAAAATCCCTTTGTTTTGGCAGCTTTTTGGCCCCAAGTTTGTACTTTCAAGGGCATCGGTTTCAGCGCCGGCTGCTAAGGCTTCTTAAATATTTAATCGCAGCTCCCGAGTCTCACTGAGAGCGCGAAGGTCGCTCCTCAACCCTCCCCTGGGGCCTTGTGCTCCTCGTCTAGACGTCTTTTCTTGGGCTGCGTGGGACTGTCATCGAGGGGAGGTCCAGCGGCCGTCTCGGTCTCCTGCTCGCACGTTGCGATCGACGGGCGGGTTGTGCCACTGAACGCGTCCGACTGTCTCTCCTCGAAGTAGGACTCCAACGCCAGCACCGACTGAGTGACCTGGTCGTCCTGAAAGCAATTCCGACCTGTGATTACTCGACGTAAAATCATCTTCAAAATCATTCTGTCCAGAAAACACAGTCACTCCACTGCCTTGAAAGGGTGGTGGAAGCAGATGCAACAATGGCAAAAAAAAGTCCCATTATTTCCATAATGGGAAATAATTCGCATTCAAAAGGGAATTAGATAGGTACTTGAAACCCCCCCCAAAATTTGCGAGACCATGGGGGAAAGGATGAGGGAGTGGAATTGATTGGGGAGCTCTCAAAGAGCCACATGGGGCCGAATGGCCTCCTTCTGTGCTGCAGGATTCTATGATTCCAACTAGATTTTCTATTCCAGCCTCGGACACCCCGGATTCTTGCAATAACCTCACTGAGGTGCGCACACCCCTGGATGAGTCACCAGATTGGTCAACAACAACAACAACTTGCATTCGTACAGCGTCCCAGAGCGCTTGACAGTGGCTGAGCGCGACACCGAGCTGAGGGTGGGGGAAGGGGGGGGGGGAGGAGAAGGAGGAAGGTGACCCTAGACACGGTCAAAGAGGAAGATCTTCAGGCACGACCTGAAGATGGGGAAAGAAGGGGCTAAGGCGGAAGGTATTGAGAAAGAGTATTCCGGAGTTTCGGGGCGCAGCGGAGCCACTGATGGTGGAACGGGGGGCACGAGGGGACATGCAGGAGGCCGAAGCCAGTCGAGGGCAGGCAGCGGGGTAGAGGGTGGGAAGTAAGCGGGTCGGAGAGGTAGGGAGGTGCCAGGGCATAAGGGTCACCCTTCCTGGTTCACAGACTGGAGACGTCTGGCTGCCCGAGTCCTTACCTGAACCAGTTTACCAAATATCCTGAACATCAATCTCATCTCCAACACAAACTCCTCGGGGGAACGGTAACGCACGGAGCTCGTCCTCTGCAGTTTCTCTCTGATGGACGATACATCCACGTGTGGATGTTGCAGCTGTTAAAAGAAACAAGAGGAGCGAGTGGGAGTCTGCATCCAGGGAGGGAGGGAGGGCGAGCGAGTGAGCAGGCAACTATACACAGTAATAAGAGACCATCCTGCCCCTTTTTTTCTCATTTTATTAGATCAAAGCAGATCTTTCACCCAAAAGGGTGGGGGGGGGTGGAAATCTGAAACTCTCTCCCAAAAGGTGGATAAGATGTTTGTTAGGTCAGGGTATTAAGGGATTTCATGGCAAGGGCGGGGAATTGGAGTTGAGGTACAGATCAGCCATGATCTTTAAAGCAGGAGGTTGGTTGGTGCCAGGCAATACATTAACACGGTTACAAGAGATCGATCACCCTTGAACCAAGAGAATTCCTTCAGCGTGACCTGAAGATGGGGAAGGAAGGGGCAAGGCGGAGGGGGTTAGAGTTCCAGAGTTTCGGAACGTAAAGGCTGAAGGCGCGGCCACCGATGGTGGAACGGAGGGCACAAGGGACAAGCAGGAGGCAGGCCGAAGCCAGCTGGGCAAAGGCAGAGGGTAGTGGGATAGGGCACTACCTGAGCAGGTAGGCAGGTCGGAGAGGTAGGGAGGTGCCAGGGCGTGAAGGGATTTGAAGACGAAATATGAAAGGCAGTGAGTTGAGTGTCTGAGCCAGAGGCACAACCTCAGCTAAGAGCTGTTCTTCGTGCTCTTACCTGCGAGACGTCTACTGGACTGTGCAGGGCCTGGCTCAGCTTGTGACACAGCAGAAGGAGCAGCAATCGCTCGCACCTCTGTAAAGGAACAGGGACAAACGTGAGGCGACGACGACAACGTGCATTTGTAGAGCGCCCTTCATACAGGGAGTGTCCGAGACTACTAATTGGCACAGCTCGGCCCACCCTACTTCAGGACTGCTCCCGCACTTCCCGCCCCACCATTGGCAGTCGGGCATTCAGCACCTCCGCCCCCACGCTCTGGAACTCTGCCCCGCAATCCCTCCATCTCACCCCCTCTTTTGCCTCCTTCCAAGTCCCGTCTAAAGACCTTCCTCTTCGACCGTACCTTTGGCCACCCATCCACCCCTCCTAACCCCAACTCGGGTCCCAGAACCTCCGACTGTCCAGCGCCCTGGGACGCCTTTCTGACATGATGGGCGCTCGCTATACACGTGTAATTGTTGAGTGTGTTGATCTGATACATAGGAAGGCTCATTGATCAGCCTTGCCTATGACTGCCTTACTCCGCGGTCTATTTAGTCGGGTATTTTATTAGATCGGGCACCCCTCCCATCCTGTGCCCCCTACACCCAGAATCTTACCATCGAGTACGTAAATATCAATCAATCAATCAATACAAACCTTCTGATCGGGAGAGGAGAGGCTGTCCACCTCGGTACTGCTACTGCTCCCTGCTGAGTCCGAACACTCCTGTACTTCCGTCTCCTCTGCATCTTTGCACATAGAGCACGTCCATTCAGCGCTGTGGGAGAACAGCGGGTTTGGTCAGCCGGGGTTGTCTGACGCACGCGGAAACCCATCCCTGCGCTGGACGAGTCTCCAAACCAACAAGAGCTCTGTGTGCACGACAGCTACACGCATTATTAGAGGGTCGCGTCGTGGTCTAACTAATCCTGGAGAATATTAATCACAGGTTGGCAAGAGCCAAGGCTGGGGGGTGGGGGGTGAGACAACAAGTTGCGCCCCCTCAGGCAGGGCAGCGTCCCACAGCGCTTGACAGTGGTGGAGCACAACACTGAGCTGGGGGAGGGGATAGGCACGGTCGAATAGGAAGGTCTTCAGGCGCGACCTGAAGATGGGGAAGGAAGGGGGCAAGGCGGAGGGAGGGATAGAGGAAGAGTGTCCCAGAGTTGTGGGAGGCTACGGGGGACATGCAGAAGGCCAGAGCCAGTTGGTAGTGGGTTGGGGGGTAAGCAGGTCAGGAGGTAGGGGAGGTGCCAGGGAGCGAAGGGATCTGAAAACGAGTGTGAGGATCTTGAGAGCGATCCGTTCGGCGATTAGGACCCCAGAGTGTGCGTTGGGGGTAACTGATGGGGACTCTAACCAACTTAAACCATAAAGTCCGTCATTGCCAGCATTCTCTGGCAAGCTTCCAGCTCAGACTACCCTACCAGTTGGCTCATATAGCGTCAGTGGTGACTGGGTTAGAGGCAAATAGGCAGCTAACTTACACCCACAGCAAGGTCTCACAAACAGTCATGAAGTGAACGGCCAGTGTATCTGGAGGATTGTTGGCCCGGGTACGAAGAGGTCAGGATCACTTGGGGCCCGGTAGGTAAATCCTCGGGCCCTCAAGGTATCAACAACTAATGACATTTGTGAAGACACCACAAGGCGCTGGATAGCCAGGGATCCAGACTCGAGCTGGTGGTTGGGATCAGGAGGGGGGCGGAGGGTGGGTGTAGGAGGGTGACCAAAGGCACGGTCGAAGAGGAGGGGCTTGAAGGGGGGGTGTGAGCGAGGCGGAGGGACTGTGGGACAGAGTTCCAAAGGATAGGGGCAGAGAGGCTGAAGGCTCGTCCGCCAATGGTGGGGCGGGCAAGGTGGGTGACCGTAAAGGAGGCCGGAGCCCGCTGAAGGGAGGGAGTGGACAGGTTGGTAGGGGATTAGGAGGTAGGGAGGAGCAAAGCCTCGCCTCCGTGAACTCCTAAACCCCCTACCAACCTGTCCGCTCCCTCCACTCAGTGGCTTCGAAGGCGAGGACTGGGATCTTGCACTGTATCCTCTGAGCATGCGAGGGGGTCAGTGGGGGCCAGTGGGCGAGGACGGCTGTGAGGGGGACGCACCCGGGCAGGCTGGGCATTGCAGGAACATGGCAGTCCGCGTGGAATAGCTTTAGGCAACGATTGCAACAGGCGAGATCTCCGCTCCGCCTGCACACGGCGCAGCAGCCCGCCTCGTCCGGCTCTTCGCTCTTCTCGCTGGCGGTGCACGGCGGGAAGGACTTGACGTCGGGGATGCTCCCTGGGGACTTCTCACTGGGGGAAGGCGTGGGGCTCAGGGCATGGTGGCTCCGCTTGCCGGGCACCTCCGTCCTCTCGTGGAACATGAACTCGATCTCCGTCACGGAAGCGGGCGAGGCAGAGTTGGGTGGCGTCAGTGTGCTCTCCAGAGTTGGCGCCTGGCGCAGGAGGAGGAAAAAAAAAAGGGTGGTACACCAGCGAATCGGCAATAAACCGGAATAATAATAATAATCATCCTTGCATTCGATGCAGTGCCCAAAACCTCTTCGAGACGTCTCAAAGCGCGCGCGTGTGTGTGTGGAGGAGGAAGGAAACTTGCCCAATGTTTCGCCCCGCCCGGGAATCGAACCCAGGTCCTCTCGCTTGCGAGGTGAGGGCTCTAACCCCTGAGCTACATGTAATGGACAGAAGGAACTCCACCTCTGTCCACACCATCAGCGTTCGGCCCAGCCCCTTCTCCAGCACCGGAAACTCAGTAAACATGAGTGTCTGGTGAAAAAAACGATGGAGTTTGTCGGGAAGCAGGAACCTTGGCGGTACTCACCGTGAAGACGGGATTCAAAGGCAAGCCGTCTCCCTCGATGACAATCAGGCTGAATTCATCCTGGCCGTTTCCCGGTAAGAGCTTGAAGGTCGGGAGCTGGGTGTCGCTGGACAGGTCGATCTGCAGCCGCTCCAACCGCACGTAAGGCACCTTCATCGGCTGCTTGGGTTTAACACTGGGGCTGGAGCTGGAATGGCAGAGTGCAAACAGTATCACAAAGCAATCAGAGCCACAGCTAGTCAGCAGACAAGTGTCTCAAGCTCGAAAGCAATTAATGGTCTTGGGCTGGCCTCACAGCTGGTATCTCATCTTCTATACACACCCACACACACAGCACCAATGGTAATAATAATATCCTTGCATTTCCGATATAGTCGTCGAGACGTCTCAAAGCGCTTCACAGAATACGCTGTAAAGTGAATTGACTGTAAATTTTGTGGGTGAAACGCAGCAGCCAACTGCGCACAGCGACGTCCTCACAAATTTACCCTGGAAAAGCGATCTGCCAATCAACTAACAACCGGGTTCCTACTTACTTGCTGGGTAAACAGAGGCGCGTGCGTGTGTGTGTGTGCACGGAGTAAGGAAACTTGCCCAACATTTTGCCCTGCCCGGGAATCGAACCCGAGTGCTCTGACCACTGAGCCACAGGACTGCATAGAAAGAAGCCAGGAGGGGGTGAACTTACCTGTCAGCTTCACACTCGGTAGAAATCTGGGGCAAGGAGACGTGTCCGGGCTCTAGAGAAATGCAAACCCCAGCGGTCAGAGAACACAACTGTTAATGTAACACAGGAGTCAGTTAGAGAACGTTCAATGAACTGAAGCTCACAGACGGTGGCTGTGGTTACCTGCAGTGTCTTGGAGGTCTTTGAGGACATTTCTCGGCTCTCCCTGCTCCGTGCAGCTGAAAGCGTCCGATAGCTGCCAATACATAAAATATATTGAAGCCATCTCTTTTTGACGAACACTGCAATTAACCCTCCTTATGTGAGTCAAGTCCTGTTTGTAGGGGCACTGCTGATGACAGCACAGCCCAGCCCGGCTCACCCGCAGGACTTGGAAGGGCTGACCAGTCACTGGGGGCAGGGAGTCATCCCACTCAGCTCCTGTTAACCCCGCAAGCCAAAGTCCTAATGGGTAGGGTGGTCCTAGCTGGACAAGTAGCAGGAAAGCTTGATAGACAGTGATATCAACGGCAAGCTGTTGTGGGTTTAGCTGGTTAGACTCCAGAGGTTACCCGAACGCACACTCTGGGCTCCCCAAGACAGGTGGGATGCAAGGAAATCCCAGTTTGATTACTTTTAAGCACAGTGATGGGTTTTCCGCATGTGTTAGACAGCTGGCTGAATGTCTGGGGGGGATTTTGTGTGGGAGGGGGGGAGAGAGAGAGAAGGAAGATGTGCGCAGGAGACAGGAAGGCAGAGAGAGGAGAGAGTAATAAAACAAGTGTATAATAATTACAGGAAAGATTGTGCAAGAAGCCTTTCGCTCGAGAGAAAATTGAAACAAATTCCCCACTGTAATTAAAAAGTGAAAATAACCAGATAATAAACTTTAATAAAAATCCTTGTATTTGAGACGTCTCAAAAGTGCTTCACAGGATACACTGTAAAGTGGAGTGACTGTGCATTTTGTGGGCGAAACGCAGTAGCCAATTACACACAGCAGTGTCCTGGAACTCTGGCTCATGAACTCCAACCATTATTGAAAAGAGTGGGGGGGAGGGGGGTGGGGGCCATGACAACATCAACAACAACTTGCCCTTGCTGATGGTGGAGCGGAGGGGTCGAGGGATGAACGGGAGGCCGGAACCAGCCGAGCGGGGGTGGAAGGGAAAGGAATAGACGCAGGTTGGATCCATCCCTGTTGAATGAGGGTGGGGATGGAGGAAGAATTTGGTTAAACTGAAGATAAAATGAAGGGTGGTGATGGAGTGGGAGGAAAATGATCAACTGGGGGATTGGGGGTGGGGTTCTGCTGACCTTGAAGGGCATGTCCCTCCTTGGTTCTGCAAACACGCGAGGGTGGTTGTATTCAGGCTGCCCCTCAATGAAGCCTTCCGAACCCGGTTCAGACCATTGTAACGCTCCATCGGGGGTCAGGACCAGAGAGTAGAGTAAACTCTCGTCCCTCGACACCTGTTCTGGCCCCAGAGAAGGACCCGGGCAGGAATACTGCAAACAGAAGATACATACATAATAATAATTTGGTCGCTTCAATCCATGACTACTTGTGGGACACTGCTCCCAGTTTCTCAGCCATTTCCAGCCATTTCCTTCAACAACAACAATAATAATAATCCTTGCGTTTGATACAGCGCCTTATCACGTCTTCGAGACATCTCAAAGAGCTTCACAGGATATATTGTCAAGTGAATTGACTGTGTATTTTGTGGGCGATACGTGGCAGCCAATTGCACACAGCAGCGTCCCACAAACAGTGGTGGATTGAGGGACCCAATTTTTTTTTTTAACAAAGAGATTATTACCCAAGCGATCCACCAATAGACTAACAACAGGGTTCCCGTTTACTGCTGGGTAAACAGAGGCGTGAGCTGGCATTTAGGTGGGAAAATAGAGAGGAATTCGAAGAGGAAGGTCAATCAAAGGCTGGAGAGCACCGCATGGAGTAAGGAAACTTGCCTAAAGTTTCGCCCCTGCCCGGGAATCGAACCCGGGGCCTCTCGCTTGGCGAGGTGAATGCTCTAACCACTGAGCTTCAGGACTCCACTCTAATGCTATTTCATCTAGGGGGAGGTGGGGGTCCCAGCTTCCGCTTACAGCCTTTGATTAACCTTCCTCTTCAATGCCAGCACAATTGATATCGGGTGACAAGATACTTGTGACAATGCTGCATTCACGTCCCCTTGTCACACACTCACAAACCAGCAGCAATATCCTGTGTATAAATGAACGCTGCACCTTCTTTCTGTATAAATGGGGGTTCAGGACTGCACGCTTAACCGATGCACATTTACAATCACTTACTTTGCCTTTGGGTCTAGATTCACGGACATTCAGGTTAAAATAATTACACACCTATTTACTATTAGGAGCCACTGTGTGCGCTGTTTCCACCACAAATGCAGCTCCTTGATCGTTCAGACATTTTTATACCTTGCACATCGTAGAAAATCGATACAAGCACACAAATACGATCCCGTTCCTAGCACGCATATAATAATAATAATACTTGCATTTGATACAGCGCCTCATCACGCCGTCGAGGTAAGGAATGTTCCATAGGACGAGAAGCTAAACAGAACTGGGAAAGGAAACCGGCAACAAAACGTTCACGTGCCCTAAAGGTAACAGTGGGCAATTTGCTGTGTGCAAATAGCCACCATGTTTGGCTACAGTCACTACACGCAACAACAGACAACAACTACTTGTATAACTGTAGCGTCCCAGAGCACTTCCCTGGAAAGACAGTAATTCCATGGAAAGACGCTTGTAAGAACGATATCAAAGGCAAGGTGTGCAGGAGGGTGTAAAAGCAATGCCTGGGAAAGGGCGGGTGGCGTGGGTTTAATTGCCTCCGATCACAGTAGGGTCCAGGCTCCTGCCTCTCTGTGGCCATGATGCGCAGTGTTACCTGTCTGAGCAGAAGATCACTGGCGTTGGCAGGACCTTCTCTGCGGGGCAGGATGACGCAGGGGTAGGAGGTGGCGTGCTGCACCAACATTTTCAGCTGGTCTACGGGGCTGTTGCCAATGCGGCGGCCTGTCGTCGGAGACTGACGGCAAGTTCCACTCGCTGGAGTCTGGGGAACAGAAACAGAAGGTACAGCATTGAGAGGAAGTGTGCAGGTGTGCGCTGGGGCTGGTGGTGGTGGTGGGGGGTGGGGGGGGGGGGATTAGGGGTAACGCAGCGACTCACACACACTGAGAGTCCTGGATGTCTTGGCCGCCAAGGCTAGGGTTGAGGGCTTGAAGAACGAAGAAACCAGAGTTGGAAGAGTCGATGGCACAGAGGGGAAAAGAGGGCAGGAGAGAATTGCAACAGGTGGTGAGGAGCGAGACTGAAGGGATGTTCTGAACCTCGGCTGTTAACTTCTCTGCCGCTTGGAGGCCTTTCTGGCCTGAGTAGAGCCAGCCTCTCAGATCTTGGACTACAGAGCAGGCCTGATGATCGGAACGGAAGCAATAGGAAAAACAACAGCCCAGGTCTGGAGCAGAGCCAAAGGCAGTCAGTACAAGGCATAAGCACAGTGCACACTTTCCACACAGAGATCGCTTAATCGGGGGTAATAAACCCTTCCCCCCCCAAAAAAAAATCATCATAGTGTGGTCACTCAACGCTGCTGTCCGCAACTGGCTACCGTGTTTCACCCACAAAATGCACAGTCACTACACTTTACAGTATGTCAACCTATCCGCTCAGCGGGCTCGGGCCTGTTCCACGTATCCCGCCCCGGACCGCCCCACCAGGGGAGGCCGGGCCTTCAGCCCTGCTGCCCCGCCCTCCGGAACTCCATCCCACATTTCCTTTGCCTCGCTCCCTCCCTTGCCTCCTTCAAGGCCGGTCTCATACCCCTCTCCTTCGACCATGCCTTCGACCACCCTCCTTTCCCTTCACCCTCCCCGATCCCGACCCCCCCCCAGCTCGGGCCCAAATCCCTGACTGTCTAGCGCTTTGGGACGTCCTCCCGATGTGAAAGGCGCCAAACAAACGTGTTGTATGCTCGGCGCAGGGGCTTTGAGACGTCTCAACGACGCGGTAAGGCGCTATATCAAATGCAAGGATCATTAGCATTATTATCACACTTACGTTCTGAGGGGCCGGGATGCTAGGATGCACTCGTTGCGATGTGTTGGTCAGTAGCTGTCGACTGGAGGCTATGCTGGGCCTAAGGGGAGTTTGCTGCACTGGAGGCGAGGGTCTGTGGGGAGCATTATTACCGGGCCCGTGCTGCAGGGGGGTGCTGCTGTGCATGACCGACACGGGATGGGACTGTCCGCTGCCAGAGGTGCTCGGTCCAATGGCTGTGTGGTGCCGTGCGGTGGGGGAAGGCAGCTTGCTGTTAACTTGAGGTTGTTGGTACAAAGAGGTGGAAGACTGATGCCCGCTCATCTGCATCTGTTGCTTGGCAGTGCCCATGATTTGCCCCTGAGGCTGGTGTACCTACAGCAGAGAGACAAACACAACTGTGACTCTCGAGACAAGTGGAGGAGAAAGTTTTATAGGGTGAGAGTTTTTAAAAACACACAGGATCATAACTTGGTGGTTAGAACACTCGCCTCGCAAGCGAGACCTGGGTTCGATTCCCGGTTCAGGGTGAAACATTGGGCAACTTTCCTTACTCCACACACACGCGCACCTCTGTAAGTAGGAGTAAGCAGGAACCCGGTTGTTAGTCGACTGGCGGATCACTTTTCCGGAGTAATAATCCCTTCAGAATAATAATAATTGGTCATTACTGTGTGGGACACCGCTGTGCGCAATGACAGTCAACTCACTTGACAGCGCATCCTGTGGAGCGCTTTGAGACATCTCGCAGACTCGATCAGGCGATGTATCAAATGCCAGGATTATTATTATTTATTACTGAACAAAAATGGCACTGGACTCCAGCACTGTCAAATTCTTAAAAGAGAAATGAACCCACCTGCACGCCATTCATCTGTGGCATTATCAGCCACTGGTCCATCAACTGTTGTGGCTGCTGCTGCTGCTGCTGTTGATGATGATGTTGCTGCTGTTGTTGAAGTTGGTGTTGATGCTGTTGTTGTTTATGTTGTTGTTGTTGATGCTGATGTTGCTGCTGCAGCTGTTGTTGTTGCTGCTGCAGCTGCTGCTGCTGTTGCTGCTGTTGTTGCTGCTGCTGCTGTTGTTGTTGCTGCTGCTGCTGTTGCTGTTGTTGTTGCAGCATCTGCAATACATTCCCTTGCGGCACCACCTGAACTTGCATCTGCTGCAGGTACCTCCCGTTCGCGTTGGGCGCAGAGGCGGTGGGACGTACCAACTGTACTGCTTGTTGCACCCGCGACTGCCCGCTCACCGGGGGCCAGGGTGGACCCGTGTGTGACTGGCGTATGGACAACTGCTGCTGCTGCTGCTGCGCGGAGGAGGAGGAGGGTGAGGGTGGCGCGGGGGTGCCAGCTGTTGGCCGAGGTTCTGCTGGTAAGTGGGGGGCGCGACGCGGTGCGAGGACTGCAGGGGTACATGTCCTCGCCAGACGTTTCCCTGAGGCACGGCCCCCCTGCCATGAGCCTGTTGGGAGAGTTGTGGCTGAGGGCAGTGCCCGGACATGGACAGGTGTGGGATCGAGCCGTGAGTCGACAGAGTCGGGGGGACCTCAATGAGAACGTTGCCTGCGAGAAAACACAGCACAGGGTGAGATAAGCAGGTTGTTGACATTGTCACAATAATAACAATAATCATCCCATTTGATCCAGCGCCTTATCATGTCTTCGAGACGTCTCAAAGCGCTTCACAGGACGCACTGTAAAGTGAATCGACTCGTGTATGTTGTGGGCGAAATGCCAATCGACCAACAACCGGGTTCCGGCTTACTGCTAGGCATGTGTGTATTGGTGTATATATAGTAAGGAAACTTGCCTAAGGGTTTGCCCTTGGCCGGGAATCGAACCTGGGTCCTCTCACTTGCACGGGTAGAGCTCTAACTACTGAGCTACACGGACTCCACCACATTTACCGAATTCGGAGAGCAATAGGCACAAGGTTAGCAAGAGCCAAGGCTTGGAGACCTCAGCGAGTGCCTTGGATCCACATGCCTCCTGACCCTTGGGCCAGTAGTGTTACCACCCGAGCCACGTGGACAGCTGAACCTGCAGTCTGTTACTCACCAAAGTTGGCTGCATTCTTGGTCCAGAAAGCAGAGTCCCAGAGAAAGGTAATGATATCATTCCTCAGCTCTTCAGTGGTGACTCGAGACTGGATCCCTCGGTGCAACTGGTAAAAGATCTGTCAGAGGAACAGCACAAACACCTCCCGTGAACTCCCGTCTGAAGCAGTTTTCATTCATGTTACAAAATTAATCATTTTAACTATGACTAGGCTGATTATTGGGGGGAAGAGAGAGAGAGGATAAGAGTGGGGGGAAGAGAATAGAAGGCTAGCAGGACATAACCAGATCACAGGTCTCAAGCTGAACCTCACTGAAAACTACAGAGGCAGAATCCTTTAGATTCCAGCCAGACACCAAGCCAGAATCCAAGGAGGGTTTCTCCACCCTTCAGTTACTGTACAATAATAATGTTGGATTACAGAAGTTGTAGTTTAATAATAATGAAATGTTAAACAAATGTAGAATGGAGAAAGTACTGACAGTCATGGGATAGAACACATCTGGTTTTCTCTGTTTCTGAAAGAATAACAAGACAGCTTTGGAAAAGGGCAGAGGGTCACCTCTTATCAGTAAATGACAACAAGCCACAGAGGTAACGGTCCAAGGTACCGGTCGACACAGGATCTGACAGGCCCTGCCAAGCCACAGAAGGCAACCCTCAAGAATAGCAACTAATGAGCAAGTTGTTTAAACTAGAGGACCTTGGTACCATCCCGGGATACTGATAAGAAATAACCAGTCACTTAAAAGGAATATACTAATGATCCCCCATGACAAAATAACAAGCACCAGATACAGCCCTAAACTGATCAATCCCCTATCTTAGACAGGATAAAGGGAAGACCTCACGGAGACTCAGTCAGGCTGGCACCAAGCCAGATGGTTGATTAACCTGAGTACGTGACTGTATCAGAAGTGGATAGAGGGGCCTTAGGAAGGACACTTAGAGAAAGGGTTTAACTATGGCACTCTAGAAGAACAGGAAGGCGCCAGAGAGAGAGAGAGACAGGTGTGGAGAGGTCCTTTTAAGAATCACAAGGCAGGTGTTCCATGACGTTGTGTGACTGTCTTCAAAGACTGATAGTATAACTTGTTAGACATTTGTAGTAACTTGATAATGCGTGGTGTGTTCGCTCTGTTCATAATAAACCTTGCTGCACCATACTTGGATTGTCGAGTCATATTTTGAACTACGGGATCGGAAATCCCAACAGTAATAATAATCCCTGCACTTGATACAGCGCCTTATCACGTCTTCGAGGTGTCTCACAGGATACACTGTCAAGTGTATTGGCTGTATGTTTTGAGGATAAAACGCGGCAGCCAATTGCGCACAGCAGCGTCCCCACAAACAGGTGGCAAAGTGCATAGCCTCGGGCAGGATATGGCCTCTGCAGCTAGCAGACCTGTGAACGAAGAGCCTGTTATGATGCTGTGTGCGCGTACCAGTTTCTTGCAGAGCAGCAAGGCTGTAGTGTTGTCACTGTTGATTGCCCAGGAGGCAAACCTCAAGGCGTGGTCCATTTGCCGGTGCAGTTTTGACATTGACAGGTGCTGCTGCTCCAGCTTCATCTGCTGCTCCTCAGCCAGTTTCTACACGTTCAGAGCGACACGGAAAAGCAGCTCATAATCCTTGCCTTTATCCTTCCTGCCCCCACCCTCTGGAACACCATCTCACAGTCCCTCTGCCTCTCTCCCTCCCTTGGCTCCTTGAAAACCCTCCTCTTCGACCGTGCCTTCGGTCACCCTCCTACCCCCTCCTGATCCCAACCACCAGCTCGACTGATCCCTGACTGTCCAAACGCACACAAATGTAATTTGTTGTTAGCGTCCCCTGCTAATCCCAGTTTAGCACTTCCAACACTATTCCGCGGTAACACCGGTCGGTCTCTGTCGAGTGCCTCCACCCCCCCACCATCCCCACTCCCCCCACCGGGCTCCGCCACTGTCAAGCACCCTGAGACGCTAACCCACTTGAGGGGCGCTGTGTGAATGCAAGTTGTTGTTGTTGTAGTGGTGCAGTGATCGAGTGGGCTAGTAGGCAAGCAGTTGGGCATAGAGGGAGCCGACATCTCGTTGGGTTTACCTCGACTCTTTGGATGAGTGTCTTGCCTCGCTTATTTAACTCCTTCATTATCTGCAGGATGGCCATCTTGATTTCCACCTGAACTTTCTTCTGCATCTCCTGAACGTCTCTTAACCTGCACACACACACACAAAAAAATTAATCTTGTGGCTTGTCAGTAGAAATATCCAGCAAAACTTCTTCCCCCTCTCACCCCCCAAAAAAGTTTATTTGCTTGCACTGTCAATAATAATAATAATTGCGCTTGATATAGCGTCTTATCACGTTGTTGAGACGTCTCAAAGCGCTTCATGGAATATATTGTAAAGCGAATCGTCAGTGTGTTTTGTGGGTGAAACCCGGCAGCCAATTCGTGGATTCAGTGAGTAAATTATTATTATTTGTATTTATTTATTATTTTTATTTTATTAGCCCCTGGAAAAGCAATTCGCCAATCGATTAACGACTGGGTTACTGCTTACTGCTGGTAAACAGAGGCTTGTGTAGTAAGGAAACTTGCCCAATGTTTCGTTCTGCCTGGGAATCGAACCCTCGCAAGACGAGGGGTCTAACCACTGAGCTACAGGACTCCAATGAATGTCAACATTTACGCCTCACAGACTCAATGGACACTTTGGCCCTCAGGCGGTCCCAAATCACCCTCGTGTGAGGCTCTGTGCCCACGGCATACCTGGTGCGCACTTGCTTGGTTGTTGCTTGCAGCTGAGATTTCTTCTCAGTCAGCCTCGTCACCAGGTTCTCCAGAGTCATCTTGTGATTCTGAATGGCTTCCTCCAGGAACTGGTACCTGCCACAGGACGAGGATTAGTTAGGCTGAGCGTGCCTGCCAACAGGGTTTACTACCGTGCATTCACAACTTGCACTTATATAGCGCCCTCCACGCAGGGCAGTGTCTCAGAGCACTTCACAGTGGTGGAGCCCGAGGAGGCGGCTGTAAGCACGGTGGAAGAGGAAGGTTTTCAGGTGGGACTTGAAAAAGGGAAGAGAGGGGGCAAGACGGAGGGATTGAGGGAAGAGTATAGTTCGGGACAATACAGTGTATTGTGGGACACGACATGGCAAGCGACTCCCAGGATGGTGGAAGGCGATCTAGATGGACTATTTCGCCTTGCAACTTCTTATGTTCTTGTCCAACTCCCTCCAAGCCTCCCTCGCTCCACAAATTGGCAAACGTCCCACTGTTGAGGTCATCCAAGCCCTTCGGAGACTGGATCAAGATCAACTGCTGGATCTCACTGATGATTCAGCTATGAAGCTCGCCAGGCAGCACAAAAGGAGACAGCCATAGCTCTGACAGGGTGGGAGAATAAAGGAATCTCCCTTCCTTGCACTGACATATCGTTCGTTCCCAGTTCAAGACTGAGTAAGACATAACACCCCAGATAGCACCTCCCACACACACACACACACACACACCCACCGAGAAGCACCGCAAGACTGCCTAGTTGTAGCTGTAGATTAGACATCCTTCTCAAGGTTTTTCTGGCAAAACATATTGGCAGCGTTCAGAGCAATTGGAAGGGTTGGATATTTCACACAGCGAGTTGTTCGGATCTGCAATGCGTTGCCTGAAAGGGTGATGAAGCTGATTCAATAACAACTTTCAAGAGACAAATAGATAGAAATCTGGGAAGGACAAATTTGCAGGGCTATGGGGAGAGAGGGGGACTAATTTGGACAGCTCTTTCAAAGAACTGGCACAGGCACAGTGGGCCGAATGGCCTCCTTCTGTGCTGTATGATATGGTAAAAGTACACAGCCGGGTGTGATAAAGCAACAAGATGGCCAGACAACAGTTGAGGAAGTGAATATTTAAAGTGTGAAAGACCTGCTGGAAACCATCCCAGAAAAAATAGAGGACGAAAACATGTAGCAGAAACGTTCACAGCTCAACAGCCAGGAGGGGTACTGGAGACCTGATGTTAATTAGCAAGTTGCCAACAGGATTTACGTCCCCTGAATTCTGATCTCTGGATAAAACTCAGAATAAAGATCCTGTGAATTAAACGCCACTAACTTCACAATTATAGAAAAACCTGTGTGTAGAAAAAATTATACTGCACTCTATTGCACAGGAAGCAACTAAACATCGATTTGACTTTGGTGATAGCAATATTTCAAGCTAACATGGTTTCTAAAAACTACATCAACCGGAACAGATCGAATGAAAGCGGAATAGATTTGGAAGTAGGTGCCAGCCAGGGTACCTGTTAAGATAAGTTGACTGTTTAGAAGATACTTGACAAAATGTGCTTAACAAAAAAGCTGAGACTGAGAAGGAAGCTCTTGAAATAAAAGTTTCATCTTAATTGGCTAAATTGGAAAGAAACACATTAATGGCAGGAGCTTTATTTGGGTGCAAGCGGCTGAACAGTCCTCAGGTACACGAGATCAGGGACTGATGTAAATAAGAAGCTTGTGCATTATAGTGCGATATATGGATACTGGTCGAACTCTTAGTTAGTTACCGGTCACCCTCGCCCCTTCCAGGCCCGTCTCAAGATCTTCCTCTTCGACTGCGCCTTCGGTCACACCTCCTACCCCTATCCTCCCTGCCCTCCAGATCCCAACCACCAGCTCGGGTGTAAATCCTGGACTGTCCAGCGCCTTAGGATGTCCTCCCGATGTGAAAGGTGCTGTGTGAATATCATCGGTTGTTACTGTAACTGTGACTTGGGAGATGCCATCAACCAGTCATTCTGTGGATTTCAGGGCAAAGGCTGGGCAGGGAGCAAGCTTCAGAACCAAGAATACTCTCATACCCTGAAGAGTTAAAGAGTTAAAATAAAATGAAGCCAACGCGATTTCCTTATGTTTAATACCACACGTCAGCAGTCCTAATTACATTGTCTTTTCCATAATTCTATTTGTGGTCAATACAGATCACCAAACAGGGCTGCAAGTTAGGGAGGAGGTTAAGGAATCCAGAGAGAGAGGCCGAGAGACCTAGCGACACAGCGAGAGACAGCGACAGACAGACAGAGAGAGAGGAGGGGCAAGAGAGCAAAATGCAACAGACTGGTATTTGTTCTATCCAATATTTGGCCAATACACCACAACCTTGGGGACAGTGTTTAACCCGGGTCCCTCGACTCTGCTTACCCACAGTGTCAGCTGAGAGTGGAACTTACTGCCAAGCATATGGCGCAACTAGTCAGTATTCAACTTGCCCCCTGATGACACTATCACCGCATCAAAAGCAACAGCAGGAGAAATCAGCAGGGGTAGCGAGAAGAGGATCAACGAAGCGCTGTGTACCTGAAATAAAAACAGAAGTCGCTGGGAACACTCAGCAGGTCAGGCACCATCTATGGAGAGAGGAAAGTGAGTTAACTCACTCTCCTCTCTCTCTCTCTCTCTCTCTCTCCATAGATACTGCCTGACCTGCTGAGTGTTCCCTTCTGCTTTTATCTCGGATTTCCAGCATCTATAATAATAATAATTATATAATCCTTGGAGACGTCTCAAAGCGCTTCACAGAATATACTGTAAAGTGAACAGACTGTATATTTTGTGGGCGAAACGCGGCAGCCAATGGAGGACAGCAGCGTCCCCACAAATAGTCAATCCACAACTTGTGGACCACAAACAAGTGACTCAATATGAACCCTTGAAAAACGATCTGCCAATCGACTAACAACCGGGTTCCTGCTTACTGCTGGGTAAACAGGGGCGTGTGTGTGGAATAAGGAAACTTGCCCATAGTTTCGTCCTGCCAGGAGTCAGACCCAGGTCTCTCGCTTGCGAGGCGAGCGCTAACCACTGAGCTACGGGACTCCACAAAGTTTTGTTTAGAGTTTACGTACCTGTGGTCTTTGTGAGTCAGCAACTGGCAATCCCGGCACGTCAGCGTATCACACGTTTCGCAGAAGAGCTTCAGGGGTTCCTGTTTGTGAATGGAGCAGAACACAGGACGTTCGCACGCAGTCTTCCCATCTCCTGGAAGGGTGAGAGCAAAAAAAAACATGCACGCACACCATCAGGGCACCAGAAAACATAATCTATAGGTTTATCTGAAGATAATCTGTCGAGATTCTCTTCTCCTGGGTGAGATGCAATCCTAGCACATGTGATTATTATGTTATTATTAATATTATTGTTATTATTAATAAAAATGCAAGGATTATTATGCGTTGTTCCCTCAATTCTCCACTTGAGAACACCAAGAGGGACTAGCAATTAAACAAGTGAGAAATTAAAAGGAGAATTATTTCCCCAACCCTCCCCTTACTCCTAATCGCAACTCGGGTGCAAATCCCTGACTGTCCAGTGCCTTGGGACGTCCTCCCGACGTGAAAGGACCTGTGTAAATGTCATTTGTTGTTGTTGTACCCAGGAGTCCTGGGTTCTTTGCGCTCATGGTGTGGTCCTTGGTAAACTTGACTCTCTGGTGAGCTTCCACACAGGCATCGCACAGCCACTCCACACACTCCACGCAGAAACTCGAGGCCATTGCATTGTCTTCACAGCTCGTGCACACCTGGGGAAACAGCACAAAGATGGCAGAGCACCCGATGAAGTTAACTCGCAAGTCATTTGCTGCAGACACCGATTGCGGAGGCTTCGTTATTCAACCTTATTCAATTCTTTAAAATGTCTCTGATAAGCTCTGGGAACTCTGCCAAGACTTTCTACGCTCTCACACGGAACTCACTGGGATCAACGCCAACTTGTGTCATAAACGCACAGACATTTTAAAGATATGATATGTTTCGAGATTCGCAGTCTCACTTTTAAGCTACTGATAACCACTGCCGAACAAGTCAAGAGCAGGGCGAAACCAAGCTAGGTGATAATCAAATTGGTTCTATAATGATAATAATAATCCTTGCATTTGATATATCAAGGCAAAGAGCCATGATACAAGTCAGGTAATACAGTTATACCCTTGGCTATACCACAGCGTCGCTCTGAATCCCATCCTGAAGTTAATCGAAGAAACCCAAGCTTAAGCCAATTTTAATAGCAATTTGAATAAGCAGAATCCTTTCATTCGATGCAGTGCAGTATATTCTGTGAATATATATCAAATGCAAGGATTATTATTATTTCTTGCCAGGAGGACGTCTCAGTATTTAATAACAATAATAATCCTCACATTTAATATAGTGCCTTATCGCGTCTTCGAGATGTCTCAAAGCGCTTCACAGAACAGTTTTAAGTGAACTAACTGTGTATTTTGTGGGTGAAACGCGGCAGCCAATTGCACACGACAGCGTCCCACAAACAGTCGTAGGTTGAGTGAACAATTTATTATTTCTTTTCATGCGAAAGACAGCCGTAAAAATTGCAACAACAACTTGCGTTCGGATAGCACCCTTTGCACGGGAAGAGTCTCGGAGCGCTTCAAACCAGGGAAGTCACATCACGTAAGTCGAGGAGAGGAGATGAAATAAAAGTGCACACTACCTGGCTCGCCTTGTTATTCGAGGCACTGTCCAGCTCCACCCCATCTCTCATGAAGTAATTTTCAATGATGTCCGAGGTGTAGCACTGCTGCCGGCACACAGGACAGTAGATGACCCCTGGAAAAGAGACACTAGAGTGAGCATTGCACAGAGCGACACCAATATTAAGACATTTCCTATTCAGCATCAACGAGTACAACACGTAATGAAAGAATCTATTCAACCACGGGCACATCTGCAATTCCAACGCTTTGCTCATTTAACATGCTTCACTACTGGCCTAGAAAATCCTTCCTGCTCGGAGGAACGAGTGGGGTGGGGGGGGGGGGGAGAGGGAGGAAACCTGCCTGGCCTCCAGCCCCCAGCGAATGGGCAATTCTCCCGGAGAACATGCAAAAACCCATCACCGTTGCTTGAGAGTGTCCAAACCAAACTGAGAGTTCCATTCATCCCACCTACACATGGAAATTCCGGAGATGTTTATTGAATGCGCTCTCTCTCTCGCTCTCTTTCTCTCTCCCTTGAGGGACGCACCCTGCTAACCTAATTACAGAAAGTATTGGGCTCAGGTTGGCAAGGGCCAAGGCTTGGGGACCCCAGCGCTGGGGAAACTGCTGGAGTCTAACCAGCTGAAAACAGATCACTTGCCATTAACACCGCTGTCTGGCAAGCTTTCCCGCTGCTTGTCCAGCTAGGACCACCTACCCATTAGGGCTTTGGCTCGCAGGGTTAACGGGAGGATTCTCTGCCCCCGGCGACTGTAAAGAAGTGCTCACAAATTACTGCAATAATTGATCACCAAAGGATTGCAAATAACCCATATTCAAAGGATCGCCAACAAAGCATCATCAAAGCATTGGAATAAACAAATACTTTGGCCCAACGTGACAATCTCTCACCTCCATCTATCTCACTCCTAATCCCCTATCAACCACCCCCCGTTCCCTCACGCTGAGTGGAGGGAGCAGGCAGGTTGTTAGGAAAATAGGAGGTCACGGAGGTATCGCTTCAGGGTTGTATATCAAGCCCCTTTGCATGTGGAAAACCAAGCCCTGACCACAATGACACGCTGGATGATCAAATCGGGGTGTGAATAATCAAATTTCAAGGCTGCCAATGCCATTGACTTTGCCGCAGAGCATAACATGTACCTCAACTGGGGGAGCATTATTTGCAAATTAGATGCAGCGTGCTTCTCCATTATTCGGATATCACGGTTCCAATGGGATCAGCCGCGACGATATTCCCAAAGGGGAGAAGAACGGAGGACCCTCCTTTGAGCAACCAAAGAGGCCTGCAACATTCCCTCTGGGAACTCTCCCTTTTGTTTCTACCTATGCGGATCCTCGACTTATGTTTGATTAAGTAAGCTCCAGCACAGAGCAAGGACGATTGGTAGCTTGGTATGCAAACAGCCACGGAAAGACATCGCACACAAAGGAAGGCCAGGCTGCAAAAAGTCAAAGCTACACTCGCAGGCTATTGTCATTGCAAGATATTATTACGCACCTCTGTCGAGAAGTCTTAATGTAACGTGACTGACGGCTGCAATGCAACGGGAGGGGGAGTGAGTGAGATGGATGCTGGCTTAATAAGTCGGCTTTATGCAAGCTCGTACTTGAAAGAAGATACCCCTAGTGTGTTGTGTAGCACAGGCAGTGGTTGGCCTGTCTACGGCCTTCTCTGGGAGGGATATGTAAGGAGAGGCATTACATCCCTGAGTGGCAGGAGGCTGTCTGATTTGCATATCCAAATTGGACGAGAACCGTTTGCATAATTCATTGGAGCAACTGACGTTTTGGTGAGTGACAGGTCCGACACTAGCGGTTGGGTGTCGGAAGGAGTTCAGTTGGTTCAAACACGACGGCTCGTCTGTCATCACCGCTCGTGGCTGCC
This sequence comes from Callorhinchus milii, assembly GCF_018977255.1. NCBI lineage: Eukaryota > Metazoa > Chordata > Chondrichthyes > Chimaeriformes > Callorhinchidae > Callorhinchus > Callorhinchus milii. Next base: position 2,929,475 of record NW_024704772.1, on the reverse strand, counting down.
CGGGTTCACACCGAGCCGTGACACTCTTGCGGAGCTTGGCGGCAAATAATAGTAATGATCTTCGCATTCGATACAGCACCTTATCACGTCTGAAAGCGATTCACAGAATACCCCATAAAGTAAATCGACGGTACATTTTTTGTGGGCGAAACGCAGCAGCCAACTACGCACAGCAGCGTCCAACGAACAAGCGTGGATTGAGTGGCCAAATTATTTTTAAAAAAATATTTTGAAGGCATTATTACCCCCGGAAAAGCAATCGACTAACAACCGGGTTCCAACTTACTGCTAGGTAAACAGGTGTGTGTGTGTGTGCGGTGTGAGGAAACCTGCTCAACGTGTAGCCCTGCCGGGAATCGAACCCCGGGTCCTCTCGCTTGCGAGGCGAGCGCTCGAACCACGAAGCTACAGGACTCCATAAAAGAGAACGGGAGCTGTAAGCTGTAAGACACCGAGTGTTGGGACACAGCTCAAGGCCTCTGCTAGTCGAGAACTGAGTTAGATCAGACAGAGCCAGTTTGTGAGTAGGGTCTATGGTCTCGGCGACAACTATTCGAGGCGTGTGCATTACAGGGATCACGGGCTGAGTAAACCGATTTTAAACTCCTTTAAAACCGCTTCAGTTACCAACTGCCCAAGTTCAAAGCTCTGCAACCCACAGGACCTGATGTAACAAGTAATACAAAAGTCTTCCGATTAGTCAAACCAGAAGGGAATAATTTATAATAATACTTGCGTTTGATATAGCGCCTTTCGCTTGACACTATTAAGTGGAGTGACTGTGTGTTTGGTAGCAGCTTGTACTTGAAAGAAGATACCGCAGTGTCCCACAAACAGTCGTGGATTGAGTAACCAAATTACTATTACATTGGACACTGGGCCTGAGAGCCCGAGACTGTCTCAGTTAGTCATCTATTCACCGTGGAACAGCCATCTGACATGAAAGGCGCTGTACGAATGTAATTTTGTTGTTGTGATTATTCAGACGAGCTCAATTTTGACATGCAGGTTTGAAAATGAGCAGATCTCTCTTCATCCGATGAGAAAAAAAAATCTTATTACTGTAAGACAGTCAGGAAAGGATGTGTCAAGGGCCACGCCATATCTGCACCACATCTGTGGCCGAACTTTCCAATTCCACCCCCTTAACCCCTGGTAGTCCCTCCGTCGAGCCCTCTCTCTAGCTGCCTTCAAGTCTTCCTACTTTGACCACCCTTACGGTCACGTTCCCCTCCCCTTCTCCCCTCCCGCTTGCTCAGTGTCCACCCCCACCACTGAGCTCTGAGACGTTATTCTACACGAAGGGAGCAATAATAAGAATAATAATCTTTGCGTTTGATATAGCGCCTTCTCACATCTTCGAGACGTCTCAAAGTGCTTAACAGAATATCCTGTAAAGTGGATTGCCTGTATATTTTGTGGGCGAAATGCGGCAGCCCATCGTGCCCAGCGGTGTCCCACAAAATTTATTTATAATTTGCTTTTTTGCAGGGATTATTACCCCTAGAAAGCAATCTGCCAGTCGACAAATAACTGAGCTCCTACTAACTGCGAGGTAAACAGGTGTGTAGAGTAAGGAAACTTCCCTAAGGTTTCACTCCACCTGGGAATCAAACCCACCCAGGTCCTCCAGCTTGCGAGGTAAGTGCGGTAACTATTATGCGCTCTGATACGCCATCCAGTGTGACGGGCACTATATTATTATTATTATTATTATCCTTGCATCTGATATGACGCTTTCCACGTCTCCTAGACGTCTCAAAGCGCTTCACAGAATATACTGTGAAGTTAATTGACTGTATATTTGTGGGCGAAACCCGGCAGCCAATTGCGCACAGCAGTGTCCCCACAAACAGTCGTGGATTGAAAACGACCAATTTACATCACACCACAATCTGGTTTACAACCAAGTCTCTCTTTATAATGCACGGCTTGTTAGTCGAGTTGGAACTACCCTCCTTCTAGGTTTAGAAATGTATATATATATTTATAAATATGTAAATGCAAGTTGTTGTTGTTGTGCAACGGGTCTCCGCTATATAAATACAAGCTGCTTCTGTTCAGCTCGCAACTTCTTGCCTGAGCCCAGGGCAGCAAGCACAAACTAAAATACTATATTGCAGAGATTTTGATTGAAATATTCAGTCTGGCCACTTCTGGTACACTTTTGGGCATTCCCCCTATCAGACTGAGTCAGCTTGACTGACGCCGCCCGGGTCTTGGGGTGGAAGATAAGGTAAACGCGCTTATCTATCTATCATTTAACTTGATCGGTTTCAAAACTGATTCTCCAGTACAGGGGTTTGCAGGTCGCTGGGGGGAGTCTGGCATTCTAACCATAGGTCACCCAGTTTACGGCTGTTTGTGCGACTCATGACACAATGTTGTTTGTGGGTTTGGTTGAATGGGGATGGATTAATATTTTGCCATTTTGCTGCATATCCAGAGTCCTGTAGCGTAGTGGTTAGGGCACTCGCCTCGCAAGCGAGAAGACCTGGGTTTGATTCCCGGGCACGGCAAAATCTTCGGCAAGTTTCCTGACCCCCCCCCACACACACACACCTCTGTTTACCTAGCGGTAAGTAGGAACATGTAGTTAGTCGATGGGTGGATCGCTTTCCAGGGGGTAATCATTCTTTCAAAAAATAATAATAATTTGATCACTCAATCCACCGCTGGTTGTGGGACACCCCTGTGTCCAATTGGTTGCCGCGTTTCGCCCACAAAATACACAGTCAATCCACTTTACAGTATATTCTGTGAAGCACTTTTGAGACGATGTGATCAGGCGCTATATCAAATGCAAGGATTATTATTATAACCTATCTCTCTGCTCTGTCTTTTGATCAACTTCCCCCACCCCACCCTCAAGCACACAGACGGTTAAGATCTTTGCAAAGTCCTCTCAACGAGAAAGGCTGTATAAATGTAAATTTGCATTGCAAGTAACTTAGGGGAATAGGGAAGGATTTACCTGAATGGGGGGTAGAGAATGGATAGAATACGCGGGCGTAAAATTTTTTTTTAAATTGGACACTCGATCCATGACCGTTTGTGGGACGTAGCCGTGTGCAATTGGCTGCCGTATTTTGCCCACAAAGATATACAGTCAACTCGCTTTACAGTGTATTCCGTGAAGCGCTTTGGGACGTTAAAAGTGCTATATCAAATGCAAGGATTATTATTATTATTTATTATATCCTCTGAAGCACTTTGAAACGTCTCGAAGACGTGATAAGGCGCTGCATCAAATGCAAGGATTATTATTATTTAGAGATCTCATGGAAACATACACAATGTTAGGACTTGGATAGAATAAAGAACACGTGGCTGTAGACAGTAGTTAGCCATTAATTGCTGGTAATACACAGAGGAGTTGCTAATTAACCCAGCACATGAGGGTTATTAGATCTGGCCAACTGAGTTCTTTATCAAGCATACTTCCTGGGGGAGAAGAGGGAGGGAAAGGAGATAATTTCAGTGCAATAAATATTCGTGTCCCCCCAATTAAGTTGTTTCGCAGATTGTCAGCAAACATGGGTTTCCGGTCAAAGAACAAGCAACGAAACGCTCGACTCCAGAACACAAAAAAAACATTGAAACCAAACACACTGACTGATTTCCGTCCATGACCAATGGGGTTAAAAAAATAAATGAGAAAGTACACTTTAATTCCCTACAGAAACAGACAGTGGATCTAATCGCATGTCTTCATTTCCTTCGGGCTTCAAATCCCATTCGTCATTAGTCTAAAGATGNTTTTTTTTAGCTAAAAAAAACTCTCAAGTTGATCTCAACTGGGATGATATAATCTAGCGTGTGTGCTGGGTGGGGGAGGGGAGAAGAAAGAATATCCTCCAATTTCCCCTTCAACTGCACCTTCGGTCATCTTCCTACCACCACCCACTGTACCCTACCCTCTTGACTCCAGGCCGAGGTGAGGTGCAATCCCTTGGACTGTCCAGTGCCTTGGGATGTGCTCCCGATGTGAAAGGCGCTTTATAAATGTAAATTGTTGCTGCTGTTGAGTCCTCCGCTCCACACTCGGCAGCCGTGCCTTCAGCCACTACGCCCCGAGGCTCTGGAGCTCCCTTCTTCACTCCCTTCGTCTCGCTCCCTCCCTTTCTATTTTCAGGTCTTTGCTGAAGACCTTTCTTTTCGACCGCACCTTTGGTCACCTTCCTCCCCCTCCCCCCGGCTCGGTCCCGGGACCCATTACTGTGAAGCGCTCCGAGACGCCATCCAGCGTGGAGGGCGCTATATAAATCCAAGTTGTTGTTGTAGTAGTACAACAAAATATATCACCACGGACTATCGTCAATTCGATGTCTCAACGATGTGATAAAACACTATAATAAATGTAAGGATTATTATTGATGATGATTACTACTATTATTAGCCCAAATATCTAAACCTTCACCAACAACCCTGCAGTAGGAGAAGACCAAGGAAGCGATAGACTGCAAGGAATCAAGAGTTCAATTGGAATAGCAAGTGATTTCAGTTCAATCCAACTACAAAGGTCAAAGAGGAAAGCCCAATCTGAAGAGGAACAAAATAATTCAGTGCCTGTGGCGGAAGGGGATGAAAGTAGACTACATAAGGAATGTATGGAAACTGACAACACTAGGAATTAACCCTCAGATTGCTGCGATCTCAAGGCTAGTCTCCTTCGCTCCACAATTCTGCTTCAAGGCACATCTCAAGACCTTCCTCTTCAACCGTGCCTTCGCTCGGGTCCAAATCCCTGACTTTCTAGCGCCTTGGGACGTCCTCCCGACGTGAAATGCGCTGTACAAATGTCCTGTAATTCTCGAACTCAGCGTTTTTTCCACATGGGATTTCAACCACGGAAATCCAGTCTTTGGAGCCTACATCTTCCTGACTGGAGCGAATAGGTTGAGAGTCCAAAAGAACAACTTGCAAGTTGATAAAGCACCTTTCATGTTGGGCAGCAGAAACCGCACAAACGCTTGAATGATAAATGTCAGTTCAACTCGGTTGTTAATATGCTGATCTTTCTCACCTCTCCATCAGAAATGTGTGGGTTGAACCCTCAAGCTAACACTTGACCTCACAGTCTCAGGCTCACAGAGAGGCAGTGGGGGTCTGTATTCGGAGCATGTGTCAGAGGATGTGACCTTACTGCATGGTGATTAGCACGGTCACCGTGCAAGCGCGAGGACCCAGGTTCAATTTCCGGGGGGGGGGGGGGGAGAAACCTTGGGCAAGTTTCCTTACTCCACACACCTGTTCACCTCTGTAAGTAGGAACTCGGTTGTTAGTCGATTGGCGGATCGCTTTCCGGGGGGTAATAATCCCTCAGGAAAAATTGGTCACTCAATCCATGCCACGACTGTTTGTGGGACGCTGTTGTGCGCAATTGGCTGCCACGTTTTGCCCACAAGCTACGCAGTCAATTCACTTTACGTATTCTGTGAAGCGGTTTGGACGTTTCAAATACACAATAAGGCGCTATATCAAATGCAAGGAAAGGGTATATTTTTCCTCCAATGCGCTAGTCAACAATCCTTACGATGAATCAGTTGTTCGCAATACTAATTACCGTTACAGTTTTGAAAGGTACGTTTTGACACGCAAGATGCTATCGTGCTACCAGGGATGTGTCACTAAGTGGTTAAATAATGCTTCACCTATTCTCCTCACGCAACTGAAATGAAGATCATAATACCAATCAAACAAGACAGATCTGATTCCACTGACAGCTCTTCCAACACTGCCACAGCACATCCTCATAGCACAGCCTGCTTGTGCTGAGAGCTGTCATCACCATAAAAAAGTCACTACACATGACAATTACTGTAAACCAGTTGAGATATTGCCGGGTAAGGCACTATGAAAATGCAAGCTCTATCCATCTCGTCTGTCTAGACTGCCAGGTTGAAAAGAAGTCAGTGTCATACGGCACCGATCAGCATCTTTGAACGGTATAATGCCAAAGATTGAGGTTGCATAATATATATTTTATATATATATATACACACACACATACACACAAAAATAGAGAGAGAACATAAGAATTTGCTGGCGAAAGAAGACCAAGGTCCATCTAGTTCGCCTTCTACCATCCTGGCAGTTGCTTGATATGCCGTGTCCCAAACTGTATCCCGACATTATTTTCTAGCAGAAATCTATCTAATTAGTTCTTGAAACAAATGACACGTTCTGCTCCCACTGTCTGTCTCCCTAGGGAGCTGGTTCCATACATATACGACATGTACAAGGTGTGGGAGAATATTAATAACAACATCTTGGGCAAGATGTGGAAGAAAACCTTAATTCAGGCTCCTCTGCCCACCAAGACGCTCTCCTGTGTGAAGGGCACTATATAAATGCAAGTTGTTGTTGTGTGCATCCCTTCCCCTCTCCTTCCACGTGGGGCAGGAGACACATCCCCAGTGTTCATCCTTTACTGTTGGAACAATCCAGGTCAACGAGGGTTGAGCCCTTAAAAGTAAGCACATGTCCATAAAAATAGGTAGCTGGTAAATGGACAACCATCCTCCAGATAAATTGCTCAGTTGGCTGCTCAAGCGCAATTTGGTTGCTGCATTTACCCGCAAAAGTAATCACGACTCTTAGCAACCTGTGAAGTGTTTTGTTGTAATAATCCTTGCACAGTGGCTTGTGCACTCCAGAACTGGTAAACAGAACCCACTGCCACTCCCCGAAGCTTGAGCAAAGGGGGTTTGCTGCATTCAACAAGATTGCCAAGTGACCAAAAACCAAAGGGATCAGCGTTAGAACGACAGACCTCCCTACCTCTCCGACCTCCTCACTCCCCAATCCACCACCCACCGACTCAGCTCGACTGGTACCGGCCTCCTGATCGTCCCTCGCACCCTCCACCCCACCATCGGAGGTCGTGCTTTCAGCCACTACTCCCCGAAACTCTGGAACGCTCTCCCTCAATGCCTCCCCTTGCCCCCTCCCTGAAATCCCACCTGAAAACCTTGCTCTTCGGCCTTGCTTACGGTTCAGTGAATCTGGCAGCTGAAGGTCCATTGGTTACACAGTGAGGTGCAAGAGATTGGAAAGGATCCGGGGAAAATGCATTGGGGGAAAAAAAAAGTCATGAGCTGCCTTCCTTTTTCTCACGTTAGAAAAAAGATGTTTTGGGGGGTGGGAAGTGGTTTATAAGACAAACAGAATCCCTGCGCACTCAGCACACCCACATTCTGTTCATCACCAATGCATTGCTGTGCACTATTGCCGTTGCCTGTCCGAACGAAACCGAACACACTGGAGCTTGGTCGATAAGGAAGCAGATTACTTGTTACACAGTCAGCAACTAGGAAGTGGTGTAAATTAAACTTTTAGTCATTTGAGCCGGCTTGACAATAAAAATCGACGGCAACAATTGGTGGCCGCGTGCTGACACTTCAGGCATCACGTGGAGATCTTTCCAACGGTCTCGGAAAGGTGTGTGGCAATGCCCAAACATTGATGGGCAACGTAGGTAAAGGAAATCAAGGGCCACACAAGTACATAGGGGAGAGGTGGACCGAAGTACTTATAAAAAGAACAAATGTTCCATTTCACAATCCTTCCAGAAAGATAACTGGACAAGTACCAAACCGGGCGTCATCTTAAAATTAAAGCCAGGCCATTTAGGAGTGAAATCAGGAAGCATTTTCTCATGCAAAGGGTAGTGCGAAATCTGGAACTCTCTCCCTCCCCCAAAAGGCTGTGGGGTGTTGGATTCATTTGAATTCTCAAGACTGAGGCAGATAGATCTTTGTTAGGTCAGGATATCAAGGAATATGGGGCAAAGATGGGTAATTGGAGCTGAGGTACAGATCAGACATGTAGAATGGCGGAACAGGTTTGCGGGCTGAATGGCCTCCTCCTGTTCCTATTAGAATATAAATGCCGACTAAGAAGAAAAACTCTACGACAGGTGAAGCAGGGAGGGAGAGAAGATGGGGTGAAGGGTGGGAACAGTGGTGATGGAGGAACATTCAGAATCAAGAGTACCAATGCAGAACTTCCCTCCAAGAAATAGAGCAGGTAAGTTGGAACCGGCAACAGGATAGGTTTTGTGTGGACAGTGGAGGAGTGTGCATTGTGAGCCATGTTTTATGTCCACCATTTGTGAGGCAAACTGTCTGACCATCAAGACTGGACCAGGGATAAACTGGTACTAGGGAGAACCTTTCATCCCAAAATAGAACGCGCACAAAGCTACGGGCCTCTGAGATGGTTTGTAGAATGCTTTCCCCAGCAGCGGCAAATAGAAGATAAACGGCCCTGAAGTTGACACGTCAGTTGGAAGTTTCCAAACTGTCACCAACAATAAAGGGGGCGCTCAGAAGACATTTTACGACCTTCAACGGGAAAAAGGTTTGAGGGTGTAAATGTGAGTGAGCTCTTGCAGACGGTAATAAAAGCCAGCCCATCAATATGCACACACACACACCGACCAACCTCCACATCAACACCAGACGCTCCACTATTCAGGATGCCTTTAACACTCGTTCATCAATGATCTCCTCAGACGCCACTCTAACTTCCTGCTGCTGTAGAGAAAGAGCACAAATAAGGTTCTTTCAGTCCAGCGGGACATTTCTAACTTGCAACAATAGCCCATTTGTTCACAAGGATGCGTCAAGAGTAATAAGGATCAGTCGGTCCAGCAATATAGTACCAAAGAGACCCTTGGCTAGGCCTTCAGCAAAGGTGCAATGGTAATAAGTAGCCCTTGCAAAATGAGTCTGCGTGTTATCAATGCAAAGCAACGAGCATTGCATAAAACTGTCCAGTCCCTTCAGTTGCTCTCACTCCTACGCTCAACAGTATCCACCCAAAAAGTATAATAATAATCCTTGCATTTGATCGGACTCAAGACTGTGAGACACAGAGGCGTGTGTGTTGGGGGGAGGGTACGTGTACGGCTGAAGGCAGAAAGACCGAGGTGCATTCTTGCGCCTTATCACGTCTTCAAGACGACTCAAAGCACTTCACAGGATATACTGTAAAGTGAACTGACTGTATATTTTGTGGGCGAAAGGCAGCAGCCGATTGCGCACAGCAATATCCCACACACCGTCGTGGATTGAGGTGACCAATTTATTCTGATTGTTTTTTGGGAGGAATTATTACCCCCGAAAAAGCGATGCGTCAATCGACTAACAACCGGGTTCCTACTTACTGCTGGGTAAACAGAGGCGTGTGGAAACAGAGATAAACAGTATGCTGCAGAAAGATACTGATTAGGGGCTTACACAACTATGCTGCCATACACTGTGCTCAACAAGGGCCTGCAATTCAACTGGGTTTGGTTCTCAAGTTGAATAAATTCCTAGCGACTGGCGTACGTACGTCAGTAATGCTCCACCAGTGAAGCTGATCAGGAAGGTAGACAAGAGAGGAATGACAAGATGACGAACAGACAGCGAGCCGAAGACAGGTGACGGTTGGAATACTAACGAGAGCAGAATACAGAATCGAGCTGTCTGCCTGCCGAAGCTCTCCCTATTAGTTTCAGCACTCGGTCTTTCTGCCTTCAGCCGCACACGTACCCTCCCCCCAACACACACGCCTCTGTGTCTCACAGTCTTGAGTCCGAGATTCTGTAACAGGCATAAGTGACGGACTGCGAAGATTATCTGCGGGAGACAAAAGGCTCCTGCAATGACTTGTTCCAAAACACGTAGCCGGTTAAGGGGTTTGAGAGGTCCCAAGAATTGGGAATGCAATTACACATCGCGTTCACCAACCGTGGACAGATTTGCACGGATTACCTTTTATTTGTACCCGATTCGAAAGTCAATCTACAACAATTCGCACTGACAAAGTGCCTTTCACACGCAAACGTCCAACATGCACTTCACAAAAATGCGATCGATAAAAAAAAAAATGTGCGTTTCGCCCACAATCAATTCACTCTACAGTATATTCTGTGAAGGGCTTTGAGATGACTCGACGACCTGATAAAGCGATAGATCAAGTGCAAAGATTACTATTAAGTGAATATTCTTTTGTAGCCAAACGCAGCAGAAATGTCCCATAAAATACAAGCGAGGAGAAGCCAATCCCATTTATATTTGGGATGAGAAGCAGAATGCATGCCATTTGTTTGAATACCGTATTCCATAACAAACATGGTACACAGATTAGTTGAACGCTCATGGAATCATCCTCACAATATCTGGAGGAGGTTATTGACCACACTCAGAATAACCAATCACAAAATTAAATCCTAACCTCAGCTTCTCCGTCTGCTCAGCAAACACAGACCCCCCCTACTCCCCCACCAGACCCCCACTCAATCCCATTCAACATAGGTAGGTGAGGTTCCAACCATTCCATCGTCCCTCCGCCTTGCCCCCTCCATCCCCACTTTCACAACTGACCGTATTTTCTCCACCCTTTCAGTCACCTTACTACAACAACAGCAACTTGCATTTACAAACAAGGTAGCGTCCCAGAGCGCTTGACAGTGGCGGAGCACAATGCCGAGCCAGGGGGAAGGGGATGTGACCGTAGGTATGGTCGAAGAGGGAGGTTTTGAGGCGCGACCTGAAGATGGGGAAGGAAAGGGCAAGGCGGAGGGATAGAGGAAGAGTGTTTCAAGAGTTTCGGTGGAACCAACGGTGGAACGGAGGGCACATGCAGAAGGCCGGAGCCAGTCGAGCGTAGGCAACGGGTTGTGGGTCGGGAGGGGACTTATTATCCTGATTACGTCCTTCCCATGCGCAGGCTCCCAGATGGCAGCGTGAAATACTTCTGGACATCTTCCCGATATGAAATGTAAATTGTTATTGCTGAGGAAAGAAATGCAGGCGTTTAAAGATAAGAGGGCTACACAAATCCAGTCTATCATTAGAATAAATGCGAGTAAGAAGAAGAAGAAGAATGGAGAGGCAGCTGTTTGGTATGATAGGTGATGCTTATCCAGCCTATATTTAATTACCACACACCTTCCTACCTACACGGCTTTACACTAAATCCTCACAGGATTTACTGTAAAGTGGAGTGACTGTGTAACTTGTACCTGCCAGGTAGGTAGGAACTTGTGTTCCTGGGGGGGGGGGACTTCTGAGACGTCCTGCAGACACGAAAGGCATTGCATCAAAAAGCAAGAATTATAACCTAACTTATCCACACAGAGAGAGAGAGAGCCCAAGAGATCCGATTGAAACTTCTGGAGTTGAAATCACATATCCCGTTTCACCCACAAAATCTACAGTTTAATTCAGTATATTCTGTGAAGCGCTTTGAGTCGTCTCGAAGACGTGATAAGGCGCCGTATCGAATGCAAGGATTATTATTGTACCAGATGTTCCACCAGACACCGCAAACACAAGGGATTTGCTCAATATCCCACATTCACTGCGATTCAATTTCGGCATGCAGGACATTTGTCCACGCGTGTTTGTATGTGGGTGTGTGTGTGTGTGTGTGTGTATACGCGCACGTACGGACATGAAATCATTCGAAACGCAGATGCTCAGCAAACTACCTCAGGGGGGAAAATTGAGGCGTGTGATGTGTTAATTAGCACCACTGAGAAAAGCAACTAGTCAAGAATGATGGCACGAGGCAGTTTAAGTGGGTGCGATGGCCTCATCCGCCACAGCATTCATAATACCGGATCCACCAAGCCAACACTACTTGCGTCGACCGCAGGCAGCCAAGTGCTCGCAACTCTCTCTCCTCTGCAAGCTATCAAGCTTGACCCATCATCTCTGGGAAGTCGAGTCAAGTGGACCGTGCCTTCGGCCTCCCGCCTCGCCCTCCACCCCTCCTGGTACCAACCCCCAGCTCGGGTGCGGATCTCTGACGATCCAGTGCCTTGCGACGTCCTCCTGATGTGAAGGGCGCGATACAAACGCTTGTTGATGTTGTCGTCATCCATCTTCCATCGATAGTGGCTCAGCCTTGTCAGAGGCTCGCCCACCCACCCTTCCACCCTCCCTCTTGGCCAGTAACACAGACTAGCACGGGAGAAGAAAAAGAAAAACAAATCTATTTCACCCTTAAAAATACAGCAACCTCCCTTCATATGCCTTTGGGCCACCTAATGAATTGTGTAATATCTTGTGCTTCATTACCCAATTACCCACATTAGTATCTATAGTTCTCTGGTTGTTTATTTACCCTGCTATCCTCCACGGTCTTGCTCCCCCACCTACCTCCTAACCCCATATCAGCCTGTCCGCTCTCTTTGTTAGGCGGACACCAGCATGCTTCAGTCCCACCATTGGCGGTCCCACCATTGGCGGTCGGGCCAACAGCATCTTTGCTCTGCACAGTCTGGACCTCTATCCCACAATCACACCCTCTCTTGCCTCCTTCAAGCCCCATCTAAAGCGCTTCCTCGTCGACCGTGCCTTCGACCATCCTCCCGACCACCCCTCCCCTCCACCCCTCCTGACCCCAACTCCCAGCTTAGGTGCAAAAAACTGACTCTCCAGCATTACACAAGTATAATTTGTTGTTGCTCTGAGCTCAACATCAAGGCATCAGAATGAAGCAGATAGATATTTGTTAGGTCAGGGTATCAAGGGACACAGGGGCAAGGGAGGGTAATTGGACTTGAGCTACAGATCAGCCATGATCTCATAGCATGACGGAACAGGCTCGAGGGGCTGAATGGCCTCATCCCGTTCCTATGCTTCTGTACATCATGTTTTGTATCTTTCTAATGCTGCACTCTAATCACTCAAATTCTTACACCACAAACTGCTAGTTAGACAAGCAAAATAACATGACCTGATTCATGTTATTTATGGAATGAAATTAGACAGATGCAATTAAAGCTTTCAACAACTGTCACAAGAATGCCGAGAATCTTAGTTGGAAGAGAGCAAAGCAACCTGAAAGTCATCGGCTCGACTTCCGGTCTGTGCTGAGTTAGTGGATTTCAGTAAGGGCGACACCAACTTGCATTTCACCCAATACACAGTCACCACACGTTGCAGTATGTTCTGTGAAGTGCTTTGAGACATCTTGAAGACATGATAAGGCGCTATATCAAATGCAAGGATTATTATTATTATTATTATAATAACATGCCTTACAAGAACAGGTTCAGACTCCAAGATGTATCAGCCAGGAACAGCTAGGAACTACCCTACTTGTTAGGGCCTTGGCTTGCAGGGTCAATAGGAGCTGAGTGGGAGGATTGACTTGAACCTACAACTTTCAGACTCGAGAGAGGGTGCTATCAACTGAGTTAAGCTGACACACACACACACACACCACACACACATCACTTTTCCTGTGCTAGATGAATAATATATATAGCATTGATACCCAAAGTGTGGTGTCACAGCAGCACTGCACAGCAACGGTGTGAAAAAGAATTAAAAGTAGAGTTGTAGAGTTGGAAGCCGAGGTGCAGACACTGCGCTCCATCAGGGACAGTGAGAGGTTCCTCCCCCCCCCCCACACACACACACACACCACTCCCTCCCCACACTCCCTCCCCCCTGAGCCTGAGACACGTCACTCAAACGCGAACACATCACGCACACGCACACTTACACACAGGCGTGTGGGGACGCCGCTGTGCGCAATTGGCTGCTGCCTTCCGCCCACAAATACACAGTCACTCCACTTGACAGTGCATCCTGCGAAGGGCTTTGAGACGTCTCGCAGATGTGATAAGGCGCTGGATCGAATGCCAGGGTTATTATTATTATTATTATTATTATTCTCTCTCCCTCAGCTGGCACCCCTGACACTGATGTGCCCTCCCAAGACCCTCTGGGACTCTCGAAGCTCGGGGGTCCTGTGGACAAAGATCGACGGAATAAGAAAAAGTATGTTCTTGTTTTCTCTGTCGCGTTCTCTGTCAGTTTCCCTTACGCTCCTCCCACACACACACACGCACACGCGCGCACACACACACACACGCACACACACACACACGCGCACACACGCCTCTGTTTACCAGCAGTCAGTAGGAACTCAATTGTCAGTCGATTGGCGGATCACTTTCCGGGGGGTAATGATCCCTCCAAAAATAATAATAATAATTTGGTCACTTCAATCCACGGCTGTTCGTGGGGATGTCACTGTGCGCAATTGGCTGCAGCATTTCGCCCCCAAAGTATACAGTCACTACACTTTACCGCTTTATTCTGCGAAGCGCTTTGAGACGCGATAAGGCGCTGTGTCGAATGCAAGGAGCGTTGTTATTACTTATTATTATGACGATGATGATTGTTATTTTTATTATTATCTATTAGTAGTAGTTATTATTAGTGATTATTATTGTCGTCGCTGTGCCTGTTTGGGGGGTGACTTCACGTTACAGACACGAGCTGCTGGAGGAGGCTTGTCGCCAGGGGTTGCCGTTTGCAGCTTGGGATGGTCCCACCGTGGTGGCGTGGCTGGAGGTGAGTGACGTTACGGACGGGTGGTTTAAGGGCATCGGGTGGGGGGGTGTGGGGTGGGGAAGAGGGTACAGTGGGGGTGCAGGTGGGTGAAGCTGAGTGACGTTCGGTGGTTGGGGGAGTGCTGGTTGCCCGGTTGTGACGGTGATGGAGTTGGCAGTTGAGGTTTACGCCCACAAAGCTTTACTGTGTGTCCTGCAAAGCGCTTTGAGACGTCTCAACGACGTGATAAGTCGCTGTGTCAAATGAAAGGATTATTACCGTTAAATGGCTTCCGGTCGCCTCTTTCACTCTCTCCCAGTCGCTCTCTCTCTCTCTCCCTCTCTCTCTCTCTCTCTCATTCTCTCTCTGTCTGTCTCTCCCGTTCTGTCTCTCTCGCCAGCTGTGGGTGGGGATGCCAGCCTGGTATGTGGCTGCCTGTCGCGCCAACGTGAAGAGCGGTGCCATCATGTCAGCGCTGTCGGACACGGAGATCCAACGGGAGATCGGAATCAGCAACCCCTTACACCGTCTGAAATTACGGCTAGCCATCCAGGAGATGGTCTCTCTCACCAGCCCCTCTGCGCCCACAATATCCCGAATGGTACGCACTCACCCCGAGCACGTCAGACTGACACGCGCACACACACACACAACACACATGCACTCACTCACTCACTCACTCACAACATAGGAGGGAATCTCTATTCCCTCGATTCAGAAGGTTGAGGGGTGAGAGAGATATTTCTTATTAAGGGATATGGGGCAACGGAGGGTAAATGGATTTGAGGTACAGATCAGCCATGATCCCCTAGAATGGGGGAACAGGCTCAAGGGGCTGAATAGGCTCCTCCTGTTTCTATGTCTATGTATCCAGCAACAGGAGGCCATTCAAGGGGGGGAACCAACTATACTGTACTCAAGTCTAAGCGTCACATTGATTCAGCTTTGGGGCCTTCTGGCTCAGTGTGGTGGATATTTGTGGAGTCCTGTCGTGTAGTGGTTAGACCCCTCGCCTCGCAAGCGAGAGGAACTGGGTTCGACTCCCGGGCTGGTCGGGGCGAAACCTAAGGCAAGTTTCTTTACTGCACACAGACACAAGTCACACACGCCTCTGTTTACGCAGCAGTAAGTAGGAACCCGGTTGTTAGTCGATTGGCGGATCGCTTTCCGGGGTATAATTATCCTCTCAAAAAAGAAATAATAATAACGTGGTCACTTCACTTCAATCCACGACTCGTGCGCAATTGGTTGCCGCGTTTCGCCCACAAAACGCACAGTCACAGCACTTAACAGACCCGAGCTGGGGGGGGGGGGGGGAGAAGGGAGGGGAAGGGGGGTGGCCGATGGTCGAAGAAGAGGGTCTTGAGGTGGGACTTGAAGGAGGCTAAGGTGGGGTGAGGCGGAGTGACTGGGGGATGGAATTCCAGAGGTTGGGGGCAGAGTGGCTGAAGGCTCTCCCGCCAATGGTGGGGCGGGTGGGTCGGGGGACGTGGAGCAGCCGGAGCGGCTGAGCGGGGGCGACGGGCGGGTTGGTAGGGGGTTAGGAGGTCGCAGGGGTAGGGTGGGGCGAGGCCATGGAGGGCTTTGTAGGTGAGGACCAGGATCTTGAACTGGATCCTCTGAAGGACAGGGAGACAGTGGAGTCGGGCGAGAATATCGAATGCAACAATTATTATTATAATAATTATTATGGGCGGATGTTGGTCGCTGAGAGACTGATTGTTTCTTTGGGTGGCGGCAATTTTATTCCCTTTTGCGTGTTTGTCCTGATCGTGCAGAACACTGGCAACGTCTGGGTCACCCACGAGGAGATGGAGACCATGGCAGCCTCGACCAAAATGGTAAGTGTTGTCCTGTGGCTCAGCGGTGAGAGCCCTCGCCTCGCAAGCGAGAGGACCCGGGTTCGAGTCCCGGGCGGGTCAGGGAGAAACGTTGGGCAAGTTTCCTTACTCCACACACACACACCCACACACACACCCACACACACACACACACACACACACCCACACACCCACACACACGCCTCTGTTTATCGGCAGTCAGTAGGAACCCGGTCGTGAGTCGATTGGCCGATCGCTTTTCCGGGGATAATAACCCCTTCAAAAAAAGATAATAATAATAAATTGGTCACTTCAATCCACCACTGTTTGTGTGGACGTTGTTGGGTGCAATTGGCCGCCGCGCTTCGCCCACAGAGTAATGATGATGTTGATGATGATAATAATAATAATCCTCGCGTGTGATATAGCGCTTTTCACGTTACAATAATGAAAATATGAATTGTTAAAATATCAATGATTAAAACATTAATGATTAACTTAAAGTAATTAATTACAATAATTAAAACGCACAGTTAATTCACTTTATAGCGTATCCTGTGAAGCGCTTCGAGACGTCTCGAAGGTGTGATGAGGCGCTGAATGAAATGCAATTATTATTATTATCATCGCCCCCCCCACCCCCCCCCATCCACACCCCTGGGTTCCTGTCTCGAGATTCGTGGACTGTATCACGGAAGGTGATTGTAACCCAAAACGTTCTGTAAGCCCCATTTTTAGACTCTCGCCCCCAGTTCCCTCCTCCCTACACCCACCAACCACTCCCTTGGATGCAGAAGGCTCTACATTGGCCAGGACTTGATCTAATAGAATGGCGGAACAGGCTTGAGGGGCTGAATGGCCTCCTCCTGTTCTTGTGTTCCTAGACTTGATAAGGCCCAGTTACTAATTCTCTCTCTCTCTCTCTCTCTCTCTCTCTCTGTCCGTCTGCCTGTGGTAGTGAGATTCTACATTAAACACAAGTCTTTTTTGTTCTCTATTTGTTTCCAGATCATCGCTCCCACATTTTTCGTTTGAGGCATTAATTTAGGTCCCGTCTGCCTTGCAAATCAGGTGCATGTGAAAGGGATTCCTTAAACCCCCACTTAACCTCCCTCTCCCCCCCACCCCCCAACCCCCCAACCCCCACCAACGCCAACGCTGATTCTCCCAGTTACCTTAGCCTATAATTCCTGATCCTCATCTAAATTCCAACCCACCCCCCCACCCTAACGCCGCCCCTCTTGTCTCGGTATTGTGGAGTGTGGTAACTCAGCAGTTCGAGCGCTCGAGAGGACCCGGGTTCGATTCCCGGGCCGGACGAAACTTTGGGCAAGTTTCCTTACTCCCTCCCCCCCCCCCCACACACACACACACACACACGCCTGTGTTTACCAGCAGTAAGTAGGAACCTGGTTGTTAGTCCATTGGCGGATGGCTTTTCCGAGGGGTAATAATCCCTCCAAGAAAGAATATAATTTGATCACTCAATCCACGGCTGTTTGTGGGGACGCTGCTGTGTGCTCCCGCGTTTCGCCCACAAAGTACACCGTCACTCCACTTCACAGTATAGTTTGTGAAGCGCTTTGAGACGTCTCGATGACGTGATAAGGCGCCGTATCAAATGCCGGAATCAATTATTAATTATTATTGTGATTTATTGTCGGCTCAGCGCTACAGTGAGTAAACGGCAGCCCCTGTTGTACCTGTGTCATTCCAGTCTCGCTGTTGCTTTGTGACCATTTCCTTAAACAACAAAAAAAAAAACCTGGAACACTCCCTCTATCCCTCTCCGCTTTGCCCCCTTCCTCCCCCATCAACCCCGGGTCACCTCTCACCCTCCCCTCTGCTCCGTCACTGCCAGGGGCTCTGGGACGCCAACCCGCGTGAGGGGTGCTGTGTAAATGCAAGTCGTCGTCGTTGTTCCCTTTTCGTCTGATCGTTGCTAAAGCTCTAACCTTTTATGAACCCTGTTAGCGATGATGTACTCGTGCTGTGCCACCCAGCCAGTAGCTTTGCCCTCGGATTAAGTCGGGCCCACGGGCGGGGTGGGGTGGTGTGTGTGCGTGGGTGTGTGGGTGGATGTGTACCTCATCAAAACCTATGCACGACATTGTCTGATAGAGGTAGAAAACCTGTTAATCCTGTATTTTAGTGCCTGGGTTTGATTCCCGGGCAGGTTGGGCAAAGCCGTAGGCAAATTTCCTTACTCCCACACACACGCCTCTGTTTACCCATCAGTGAGTTGGTAGTCGGTTTTGGCCGATCGCTTTTCCGGGGGCAATAATCCTTTTTAAAAAAAATAATAATGATAATTTGGTCACTGAATCCACTGGCTGAGAGCACGTCTGTGCGGCACTAACCTCATTAACACTAACTGTCTTCTCTTACGTCCCTTTCATTGTGTGACTAACCTCTAACCTCTGGGATGACAGGAGTCCAAGGAGATCAGCTGGGACCAGGTGGGTTCTGGATTCTCCTGCTTTGTCCTGGTTCATCCCAAATACCCCCCCCCCCCACCCCGCCGCCTCCACCCCACCCTTCCATGGAGTCGAGATGTTGATTCCTTGGGTCTGCGTTTTGGGGTCTGCGTTTTGGGTCTGCATTTGTGTGTGTGTGTTTGCGTCAGGGATCTGGCCCCGAGGTGGGGAGCGTTGGGATCAGGAAGAGTGACCGAAGGTGCGTTTGGTCGAAGAGGAGGGTCCTGAGACTTGCCTTGGAGGAGGCGAGGGAGGGGGCGAGGCGGAGGGACTGTGGGATGGAGTTCCAAAGGGTGGCGGGGGGGGGACGGGGGCAGAGAGGCTGAAGGCCAAACCGCCGGCCGACGGCGGGGGTCGTGGAGCCCACCGAGCGGACAGGTCGATAAGGGGTTAGCGGGTCGGGAGAGGCAGGTCGGAGGCACGGCCATGGAGGGCCTTGATGGGGGAATCGATGAGTTAAATGTTGTTGGTGAAGGGGTGGGTGTGAGTGTGTGTCTGTTTGTCGTGTGTGTTGGAGCCGGTTTAACAGGAATCCGGTGTGTTCGTCAGATCCTGGCGCATGGCGACATGAACCATGAATGGGTTGGGAATGACTGGCTGCCCAGCCTCGGGCTCCCTCAGTACCGCAGCTACTTCATGGAGTCCCTGGTGGACGCTCGGATGTTGGACCATTTGACCAAGAAGGAGCTGAGGGGACAACTGAAGATGGTGGACAGTTTCCATCGGTAGGTGGATGTGAGGTGCTGGCTTCCCCCTTACACTGCGTTCTACTCCCCCCCCCCCCACCCACCCACTCACCCACCCACCCACCACCGGCGCGCGCACACCCCCACTGACACCCACACACACAGACCCTTCTCACTAACACACCCACACACTCTCTCTCTGTCACACACACACAACCAGGGGCGCGGGCGGGGCTGTGTCCCAGAGGACGGGGCAGTGTCCCAGAGAGGGGGCCGGTGTCCAAACGGGTGGGGGCTCGGGGGCTGTGACTGACCCGGGCCCTGTGTGTGTGTGTGTGTGTGTGTGCTGCAGGATCAGCCTTCACTACGGGATCATGTGCCTGAAACGACTGAACTACGACAAGAAGGACCTGGAGAGCAAGAGGGAAGAGAGCATCAGCGAAGTCAAAGGTCAGTCTTGGCCCGCCAAACGCACAGTCACCACGCTTTACAGGGAAGCGCTTCGGGACGTCCCGACGACGTGATCGGGCGCTTGTGTCGGGCGCGGGGAGGAGTACCGTCACCGTTTCTTAACATTATTCCTGTGCCTCAGACGTGATGGTCTGGACCAACGAGAGGATGATGAGTTGGGTGCAGGACATCGGACTGAAGGAATTCGCCAACAACCTCCTGGAGAGTGGGGTCCACGGGTCCCTCATCGCTCTCGATGACACCTTTGACCACAACGACATCGCGCTGCTCTTGCAGATCCCGACGCAAAGCACTCAGGTACGGCAACGAGACCGAACGGCGGCCGAAAAGCCGGGTCGCTGGTGCCGTAGCTCGGGGGGTGGGGGGGGGTGGGGTGGGGCGGGGGGTCGGAGCCCTCCCTCGCAACCGAGGGCACCCGGGTTCGATTCCCGGGCGGGACGAAACGTTGGGCAAGTTTCCACACGCGCGCGCACACCCCCACCCATACACACCCCACCCACGGACACACACCCCCACACACACCCTCACGCACACACACACACCCCACACACACGCACACACACACACGCGCGCCCCCACACGCGCCCCCACACACACACGCGCACCCCCCCACACACGCACACGCACACACAAACGCACGCCTTTGTTTACCCAGCAGCTGTTAGTCGATTGACGCATCGCTTTTCCTGGGATAATGATCCCTTCCAAAAAAAATAATAATAATAATTCGGTCACTTCGATCCACGGCTGTTTGTGGGGACGCTGCCGGGCGCAATTTGCTGCCCACAAACCGTGCAGTCACTACACTTCACAATGTATTCTGTGCAGTGCTGGAGACGCCTCGACGACACATTAAGGCGCCTGTAACAAATGAGAGTCTCTCCCTCTCTCGCTCCGAACCTCCTTCTTGGATTTAAGAGAATTTAGGATCAAACTATTTCACCCGGAGGGCAGTGAGAGTGTGGAGTTCGCTGCCTGAAGCTGTGATGAGGGGAAGAGAAGGGGGAGAGAGGGGGTGAGGGAGGGGAGATTTGTGGAGTATAAACACGTCACAGACTTGTTGGGCTGTTTTCCGTGCTGTAGGGTCTGTGTAACCTTTGCCTGTGTGTGTGTCTGTCTGTGTGTGTGTGTGTCCATGTCTGTCTGTGTGTGTATCTGTGTGCATCTGTGTTTGTGTGTATCTGTGTGTGTATCTGTGTCGTGTGTGTATCTGTGTTGTGTGTGTATCTGTCGCGCGTGTGTGTATCTATGTCATGTGTGTATCTATGTCGTGTGTGTGTATCTGTGTGTGTGTGTATCTGTGTCGTGTGTGTGTATCTGTGTGGTGTGTGTGTGTGTGTGTGTGTGTGTATGTGTGTGTGTGTGTATCTGTGTGTGTGTGTTGTGTGTATCTGTGTGTGTGTGTGTGTGTGTGTGTGTGTGTATCTGTGTGTGTGTGTGTGTATCTGTGTGTGTGTGTGTGTATCTGTGTGTGTGTGTGTGTCTGTGTGTGTGTGTGTGTGTATCTGTGTGTGTGTGTGTATCTGTGTGTGTGTGTATGTGTGTGTGTGTATGTGTCTGTGTGTGTGTGTGTGTGTGTGTGTGTGTGTGTGTGTCTGTGTGTGTGTGTGTGTATCTGTGTGTGTGTGTATCTGTGTGTGTGTGTATGTGTGTGTGTGTATGTGTCTGTGTGTGTGTGTATGTGTGTATCTGTGTGTGTGTTGTATCTGTGTGTGTGTGTGTGTGTATCTGTGTGTGTGTGTGTGTGTGTTGTATCTGTGTGTGTGTGTGTGTGTGTGTGTGTGTGAGACAGGCTCGTCAGATATTGGAGACGGAGTTCAACAGTCTGCTGCTGCTCGGCACTGATCGACGACAGGAGGAGGTGAGTTCATCAGGAAAGTGTGTGTGTGTTTGAGGGAGAGTGTCAGAGTGTGTTTGGGGGGTTGGTTGTTGTGTGTGATAGGGACGGGTTGTGGTTGTATGTGTGTGAGAGGTGTTTGTGTGTGTGGAAGGCGCTAATAATGTTAATTTTGGTCTGTGTGTGTGTCGGGGAGTGCGTGTGTGTGTCGGGGAGTGCGTGTGTGTGTCGGGGAGTGCGTGTGTGTGTCGGGGAGTGCGTGTGTGTGTGTCGGGGAGCGTGTGTGTGTCAGGGAGTGCGTGTGTGTGTCAGGGAGTACGTGTGTGTGTGTCGGGGAGTGCGTGTGTGTGTCGGGGAGTACGTGTGTGTGTGTCGGGGAGTGCGTGTGTGTGTCGGGGAGTGCGTGTGTGTGTCGGGGAGTGTGGGTGTGTGTCGGGGAGTGCGTTGTGGTGTCGGGGAGTGTGGGTGTGTGTCGGGGAGTGCGTGTGTGTGTCGGGGAGTACGTGTGTGTGTGTCGGGGAGTACGTGTGTGTGTGTCGGGGAGCGTGGGTGTGTGTCGGGGAGTGCGTGTGTGTGTGTTGGGGAGCGTGTGTGTGTGTTTTGGGGAATGTGCGCGGGTGTTGGGGAGTGTGTGTGGGAATCGGGGGAAGATTTCCATCGCTGTATAAAGAGCTGTGTTGATGCTGTGGAGACATAACGCCTCTCAATATTGCTCCCACACCTCCTCATTCCCCCACCCTACCCCCTACCCCCCCCCGCGCCCTCCACCCACCCCTACCCCCTCCCCCACCCTCGCCCCACCCCCGGACAGGACGACGCCAAGAACTTCAGCCGCGCCCCCTCGTGGCGCAACGATTCCGAGCGAAGGAGATAGGGACATGACGTCGGACACATCAGAGACACTGCCGGCGAACTTCCGGGTCACGCCAGCCATCATCGCCTCCCGAGCCTGCAGCTCCGCAAGGTGCAGCCGGACAGTAAGTCTAACCCTACCCACCCTCCCCGCCCCCGAGGACATGCGTGTGCGTGCTGCGTGCGTGTGTGTCGGCCGCTCACGTGTGCCCCGTGTGTTTGACAGGCAACTCGCGCCGCGAGCCAACGAGGAGAGGCAACCTCCGTCCGCACTTACTCCTGTTAGTCACACCTCGTGAGTGAGTGTACAGACTCTTTACACAACCCCCCCACACACACACACACCCCTCCTCTATATACACCCCCTCACAAATACCCCTCCTGTACATAATCCCAACACAACACCAACAAACACCTCTCCGACAATACAACCACAACCCCCTCCCCCCCCCGCCCCCTCACTGTTGCCGTTGTCTCCCCAGGTGAAGGTCGGGTGTGAGCGACTCTCACTCTGCGTAGGAGGGAACGAGAAGCCAATACAACCTGACACGACTGTTAACAGACGCCCGGCCTGTCCTGTCCCTGATCCTGTCCGACGGCAGCTGACACAGCGGCTGAAGTGGACGCCAAGCCACACACACACCCTCACGCACACACACACCCACACACACACCCTCACGCACACCCTCACTCACACCCTCACGCACACACCCTCACGCACACACCCTCACGCACACACCCTCACGCACACACCCTCACGCACACACCCTCACGCACACACCCTCACGCACACACCCTCACGCACACACCCTCACGCACACACCCTCACCACACACCACACACTGACTGCCCTGTGTCTCTTCCCCCGGGGAGCAAGACCGCAGAACAGACAGACAGACAGACAGACGGCTGGGTGGACAGACAACACAGACACCCCTGACTGTTAGCTGTGGGACACAGGAGCCTGAGCACTGCCACGTGTTGGAGTCCCAGCGATCGATTGTAAATAACGGTGAAAACACACACAGTTCCCTCACTCTGAGGCTAACGACAGACTCCATCCGTCTGATCAACGCGGTTCCTATCAGTCTCTCTCTCTGCCAATCACTGAATCGTTGGCGTAAAATATTCTGTTTTTTTGTCCTGCAGAACGTTTGTTTGTTGCTTGTCTGAATTCTGCACTTTTCTCCCCCGCGCTCCCCCTCTGCCTCTCCCCACTCCTCCCTCTCCCCGCCCTCCGCAACCCCCACCACCCCCCCCAACACGCGCAGTGTAGAGGGAGCTTTACTGTGTCCCCGACCCGTGCTGTCACTGACCATCGTTGCGAGGAGACGGACATACAGACGAGGTCGATGAGAGTCGCTGTGTCCCCTCTGCGTTGTCGGGGAAGCACTGTGTTTCGTTATCCTGCTCGGAGGGAACGGGTAATTGAGCGCGCGCGCGCGTGTGCGTGTGTCTGTATGCGTGCGCGCGTGTGTGTGCGCGCGTGCAAGCATGTACATGTGTGTGCCTACGTATTCGCGTGTGTGTGTGTGTGTGTGTGTGTGTGTGAACGGGGGCAAGCGTGCGTGCGTGCCCGCACCTGTGTGTGTAAGCGTGTGTCTTGTGCTGGTGGGCTGAGAGGTGTCAGTCAGTCTCCGAGATGAGACGTGAAACAGAGTCTCGGGGGCGGAGGGGCGAAGCGCGGTGGGGTGGGGGGGTGGGAGAATCTCCCCAGATTCCCTAAACCTTGAGGGTTGGGGAGGGTGTGGGCAGCGTTTGCACGTCCTGAAGGTTCGAACCTCCTTCCCTCACTCGGAAGTGTCTGGGTGGGTGGGTGGTGGGTCGGAGATATCTGTACAACAAGTGACCACATTCCCCGGGGAGAGGAGAGGAGGAGGTGTGGGGGGAGAGAGAGGGGGGGTGTGGGTGGGTGTGTGTGGGTGTGTGGGTGGGTGTGTGGGTGGGTGTGTGGGTGGGAAGCCCTTATCTGTAAATCTGGTCCGTGGCTGAGCTCCCAACACTGTAAATTATGCTTTGCTGTTTGTCATGAACAGGACTTGGAGATGTTTTTTGTAAGTGGATGATATTGTGTCTCTCTCTCTCTCTCTGCTGCTGTCCGCCATTATTACTCCTCTCCCTTTCGTTATATTTTCTTCTTCCTTTTTAACTCCCGAACCAGGACGGGAGGAGAGGCGCGAGCTTCTTCTCTTCTTCTCTCCTCTTTCTCTCCCTCTCTCTCACTCTCTCTCTCTATCTCAGTTTCTCTCTCTCGCTCGCTCTCTCTCTCTCTCTCTCTTTATATTTATTTTTGCGATTGCCGGTTTTGCGGTCAGTTTGCAGATTGTATTTA
>NW_024704772.1:2898502-2904627 GCF_018977255.1 Callorhinchus milii | reverse complement strand
GGACAGTATGATGGAGGAAACCATCACTCCCCGGGAGATGCTTGCATCTGGTTAATGCTCAGGGACAAGGTAGTTTTATCAGTCCTGCAGATAATGGGACCCCTGAGAGAGCGGTGCTGGAGCCTTGGGCTTCAAACTCTGAAGATGGTGGACAGTTTCCATCGGTAGGTGGATGTGAGGTGCTGGCTTCCCCCTTACACTGCGTTCTACTCCCCCCCCCCACCCACCCACCCACTCACCCATCCACGCACCCACCGGCGCGCGCACACCCCCACTGACACCCACACACACAGACCCTTTCACTAACACACCCACACACTCTCTCTCTGTCACACACACACAACCAGGGGCGCGGGCGGGGCTGTGTCCCAGAGGACGGGGCAGTGTCCCAGAGGAGGGGGCCGGTGTCCAAACGGGTGGGGGGCTCGGGGGCTGTGACTGACCCGGGCCCCTGTGTGTGTGTGTGTGTGTGTGTGCTGCAGGATCAGCCTTCACTACGGGATCATGTGCCTGAAACGACTGAACTACGACAAGAAGGACCTGGAGAGCAAGAGGGAAGAGAGCATCAGCGAAGTCAAAGGTCAGTCTTGGCCCGCCAAACGCACAGTCACCACGCTTTACAGGGAAGCGCTTCGGGACGTCCCGACGACGTGATCGGGCGCTTGTGTCGGGCGCGGGGAGGAGTACCGTCACCGTTTCTTAACATTATTCCTGTGCCTCAGACGTGATGGTCTGGACCAACGAGAGGATGATGAGTTGGGTGCAGGACATCGGACTGAAGGAATTCGCCAACAACCTCCTGGAGAGTGGGGTCCACGGGTCCCTCATCGCTCTCGATGACACCTTTGACCACAACGACATCGCGCTGCTCTTGCAGATCCCGACGCAAAGCACTCAGGTACGGCAACGAGACCGAACGGCGGCCGAAAAGCCGGGTCGCTGGTGCCGTAGCTCGGGGGGTGGGGGGGGGGTGGGGTGGGGCGGGGGGTCGGAGCCCTCCCCTCGCAACCGAGGGCACCCGGGTTCGATTCCCGGGCGGGACGAAACGTTGGGCAAGTTTCCACACGCGCGCGCGCACACCCCCACCCATACACACCCCCACCCACGGACACACACCCCCACACACACACCCTCACGCACACACACACACCCCACACACACACGCACACGCCACACACGCGCGCCCCCACACACGCGCCCCCCCACACACACACGCGCACACCCCCACACAGGCGCACGCGCACACAAACGCACGCCTTTGTTTACCCAGCAGCTGTTAGTCGATTGACGCATCGCTTTTCCTGGGATAATGATCCCTTCCAAAAAAAAATAATAATAATAATTCGGTCACTTCGATCCACGACTGTTTGTGGGGACGCTGCCGGGCGCAATTGGCTGCCCACAAACCGTGCAGTCACTACACTTCACAATGTATTCTGTGCAGTGCTGGAGACGCCTCGACGACACATTAAGGCGCTGTAACAAATGAGAGTCTCTCCCTCTCTCGCTCCGAACCTCCTTCCTTGGATTTAAGAGAATTTAGGATCAAACTATTTCACCCGGAGGGCAGTGAGAGTGTGGAGTTCGCTGCCTGAAGCTGTGATGAGGGGAAGAGAAGGGGGAGAGAGGGGGTGAGGGAGGGGAGATTTGTGGAGTATAAACACGTCACAGACTTGTTGGGCTGTTTTCCGTGCTGTAGGGTCTGTGTAACCTTTGCCTGTGTGTGTGTCTGTCTGTGTGTGTGTGTGTCCATGTCTGTCTGTGTGTGTATCTGTGTGTGTGTGTGTGTGTGTGTATCTGTGTGTGTGTGTGTATCTGTGTGTGTGTGTATCTGTGTGTGTGTGTGTATCTGTGTGTGTGTATCTGTGTGTGTGTGTATCTGTGTGTGTGTGTATCTGTGTGTGTGTGTATCTGTGTGTGTGTGTATCTGTGTGTGTGTGTGTATGTGTGTGTGTGTGTGTATGTGTGTGTGTGTGTATCTGTGTGTGTGTGTGTGTGTGTATCTGTGTGTGTGTGTGTGTGTGTGTGTGTGTGTATCTG
This sequence comes from Callorhinchus milii, assembly GCF_018977255.1. Lineage (NCBI taxonomy): Eukaryota > Metazoa > Chordata > Chondrichthyes > Chimaeriformes > Callorhinchidae > Callorhinchus > Callorhinchus milii. The sequence continues at coordinate 2,902,587 of NW_024704772.1, read as the reverse complement.
TGTGTGTGTGTGTGTATCTGTGTGTGTGTGTGTGTGTATCTGTGTGTGTGTGTGTGTGTGTCTGTGTGTGTGTGTGTGTATCTGTGTGTGTGTGTGTATCTGTGTGTGTGTGTATGTGTGTGTGTGTATGTGTCTGTGTGTGTGTGTGTGTGTGTGTGTGTGTGTGTGTGTCTGTGTGTGTGTGTGTGTATCTGTGTGTGTGTGTGTATCTGTGTGTGTGTGTGTATGTGTGTGTGTGTATGTGTCTGTGTGTGTGTGTGTGTGTATCTGTGTGTGTGTGTGTATCTGTGTGTGTGTGTGTGTGTATCTGTGTGTGTAGTGTGTGTGTGTGTGTATCTGTGTGTGTGTGTGTGTGTGTGTGTGTGTGTGAGACAGGCTCGTCAGATATTGGAGACGGAGTTCAACAGTCTGCTGCTGCTCGGCACTGATCGACGACAGGAGGAGGTGAGTTCATCAGGGAAAGTGTGTGTGTGTTTGAGGGAGAGTGTCAGAGTGTGTTTGGGGGGTTGGTTGGTTGTGTGTGATAGGGACGGGGTTGTGGTTGTATGTGTGTGAGAGGTGTTTGTGTGTGTGGAAGGCGCTATAAATGTTAATTTTGGTCTGTGTGTGTGTCGGGGAGTGCGTGTGTGTGTCGGGGAGTGCGTGTGTGTGTCGGGGAGTGCGTGTGTGTGTCGGGGAGCGTGTGTGTGTGTCGGGACGGTGGGTAGGGAGTGCGTGTGTGTGTCAGGGAGTACGTGTGTGTGTGTCGGGGAGTGCGTGTGTGTGTCGGGGAGTACGTGTGTGTGTGTCGGGGAGTGCGTGTGTGTGTCGGGGAGTGCGTGTGTGTGTCGGGGAGTGTGGGTGTGTGTCGGGGAGTGCGTGTGTGTCGGGGAGTGTGGGTGGTGTCGGGGAGTGCGTGTGGTGGTCGGGAGTACGTGTGTGTGTGTCGGGGAGTACGTGTGTGTGTGTCGGGGAGCGTGGGTGTGTGTCGGGGAGTGCGTGTGTGTGTGTTGGGGAGCGTGTGTGTGTGTTTTGGGGAATGTGCGCGGGTGTTGGGGAGTGTGTGTGGGAATCGGGGGAAGATTTCCATCGCTGTATAAAAGAGCTGTGTTGATGCTGTGGAGACATAACGCCTCTCAATATTGCTCCCCACACCCTCCCTCATTCCCCCACCCCTACCCCCTACCCCCACCCCCGCGCCCTCCACCCACCCCTACCCCCTCCCCCCACCCTCGCCCCCACCCCCGGGACAGGACGACGCCAAGAACTTCAGCCGCGCCCCCTCGTGGCGCAAGCGATTCCGAGCGAAGGAGATGAGGGACATGACGTCGGACACATCAGAGACACTGCCGGCGAACTTCCGGGTCACGCCAGCCATCATCGCCTCCCAGAGCCTGCAGCTCCGCAAGGTGCAGCCGGACAGTAAGTCTAACCCTACCCCACCCTCCCCGCCCCGAGGACATGCGTGTGCGTGCGTGCGTGCGTGTGTGTCGGCCGCTCACGTGTGCCCCGTGTGTTTGACAGGCAACTCGCCCGCGAGCCAACGAGGAGAGGCAACCTCCGTCCGCACTTACTCCTGTTAGTCACACCTCGTGAGGTGAGTGTACAGACTCTTTACACAAACCCCCCCACACACACACACACCCCTCCTCTATATACACCCCCTCACAAATACCCCTCCTGTACATAATCCCCAACACACACACACAAACACCTCTCCGACACATACAACCACAACCCCCATTCCCCCCCCCCGCCCCCTCACTGTTGCCGTTGTCTCCCCAGGTGAAGGTCGAGGGTGATGAGCGACTCTCACTCTGCGTAGGAGGGAACGAGAAGCCAATACAACCTGACACGACTGTTAACAGACGCCCGGCCTGTCCTGTCCCTGATCCTGTCCGACGGCAGCTGACACAGCGGCTGAAGTGGACGCCAAGCCACACACACACCCTCACGCACCCACACACACACCCACACACACACCCTCACGCACACCCTCACTCACACCCTCACGCACACACCCTCACGCACACACCCTCACGCACACACCCTCACGCACACACCCTCACGCACACACCCTCACGCACACACCCTCACGCACACACCCTCACGCACACACCCTCACGCACACACCCTCACACACACACACACACTGACTGCCCTGGTGTCTCTTCCCCCGGGGAGCAAGACCGCAGACAGACAGACAGACAGACAGACGGCTGGGTGGACAGACAGACACAGACACCCCCTGACTGTTAGCTGTGGGACACAGGAGCCTGAGCACTGCCACGTGTTGGAGTCCCAGCGATCGATTGTAAATAACGGTGAAACACACACAGTTCCCTCACTCTGAGGCTAACGACAGACTCCATCCGTCTGATCAACGCGGTTCCTATCAGTCTCTCTCTCTGCCAATCACTGAATCGTTGGCGTAAAATATTCTGTTTTTTTTGTCCTGCAGAACGTTGTTTGTTGCTTGTCTGAATTCTGCACTTTTCTCCTCCCGCGCTCCCCCTCTGCCTCTCCCCCACCTCCTCCCTCTCCCGCCCTCCGCAACCCCCACCACCCCCCCCAACACGCGCAGTGTAGAGGGAGCTTTACTGTGTCCCCGACCCGTGCTGTCACTGACCATCGTTGCGAGGAGACGGACATACAGACGAGGTCGATGAGAGTCGCTGTGTCCCCTCTGCGTTGTCGGGGGAAGTACTGTGTTTCGTTATCCTGCTCGGAGGGAACGGGGTACATTGAGCGCGCGCGCGCGTGTGCGTGTGTCTGTATGCGTGCGCGCGTGTGTGTGCGCGCGTGCAAGCATGTACATGTGTGTGCCTACGTATTCGCGTGTGTGTGTGTGTGTGTGTGTGTGTGAACGGGGGCAAGCGTGCGTGCGTGCCCGCACCTGTGTGTGTAAGCGTGTGTCTGTGCGTGGGCTGAGAGGTGTCAGTCAGTCTCCGAGATGGAGACGTGAAACAGAGGTCTCGGGGGCGGAGGGGGCGAAGCGGGTGGGGGTGTGGGGGGGGTGGGAGAATCTCCCCCAGATTCCCTAAACCTTGAGGGTTGGGGAGGGGTGTGGGGCAGCGTTTGCACGTCCTGGAAGGTTCGAACCTCCCTTCCCTCACTCGGGAAGTGTCTGGGTGGGTGGGTGGGTGGGTCGGGAGATATCTGTACAACAAGTGACCACATTCCCCGGGGGAGAGGAGAGGAGGAGGTGTGGGGGGAGAGAGAGGGAGGGTGTGGGTGGGTGTGTGTGGGTGTGTGGGTGGGTGTGTGGGTGGGTGTGTGGGTGGGAGCCCTTATCTGTAAATCTGGTCCGTGGCTGAGCTCCCAACACTGTAAATTATGCTTTGCTGTTGTCATGAACAGGACTTGGAGATGTTTTTTTGTAAGTGGATGATTATTGTGTCTCTCTCTCTCTCTCTGTGCTGTTCCGCCATTATTACTCCTCTCCCTTTCGTATATTTTCTTCTTCCTTTTTAACTCCCGAACCAGGACGGGAGGAGAGGCACGAGCTTCTCTCTTTCTCTCTCTCTCTTTCTCTCCCTCTCTCTCCCTCTCTCTCAATCTCTCTCTCTCTCTCTCTCTTTTTTAATATTTATTTTGCGATGCCGGTTTTGCGGTCAGTTTGCAGATTGTATTTACCGTTTAAATCTTCGCCTAGGGTTTTTCCAATGTCTCTCCGCAGGGCAGGACCCCAAGGTACGAATCGATCAGATATATTTGTGACGTGTTTTTTTCAAGCCGATCCAAATTACGATGGATGGAGGCGTAATGGTGGCTGTCATGGGGCAACAGGGGGCAGCAGAGACCAAGCAAATGCCTCTGCCATCTCAGCCGCGCGTAGGAATGTTATCGGACGCGCATCTCTCTCGTGCCCCTCACCTTAAAGGAAGAACCCCTCGTTAGCTCTGAGTCCCGTGGCTTCCAAGCAGCCGTGCGTGGCAGGGAGGGAGGGAGGGAAGGAGGGATGGACTATGCCCGGTAGCACAGTCCCCCCCACCACCAAAATCGTCGTTCGAGCGCTTGCTCGAGCCTTAGGCAAACTTCCTGACTCCTCACGCCACTGTTTACCTATCAGTAAGTAGGAGCCAGGTTGTTAGTCCATTGGCGGA
>NW_024704772.1:2867700-2898477 GCF_018977255.1 Callorhinchus milii | reverse complement strand
TAAATACAATCTGCAAACTGACCGCAAAACCGGCATCGCAAAATAAATATTAAAAAGAGAGAGAGAGAGAGAGAGCGATGCGAGAGAGAGAGAGATGAGAGAGGGGAGAGAGAGAGAGAGAAGAGAGAGAGAGAGAGAGGGAGAAGCTCGTGCCTCTCCTCCCGTCCTGGTTCGGGAGTTAAAAAGGAAGAAGAAAATATACGAGAGGGAGAGGAGTAATAATGGCGGAACAGCACAGAGAGAGAGAGAGAGACACAATAATCATCCACTTACAAAAAAACATCTCCAAGTCCTGTTCATGACAACAGCAAAGCATAATTTACAGTGTTGGGAGCTCAGCCACGGACCAGATTTACAGATAAGGGCTCCCACCCACACACCCACCCACACACCCACACACCACACACACACCCACCCACCCACCCCTCCTCTCTCTCCCCCCACACCTCCTCCTCTCCTCTCCCCCGGGGAATGTGGTCACTTGTTGTACAGTATATCTCCCGACCCACCCACCCACCCACCCAGACACTTCCCGAGTGAGGGAAGGGAGGTTCGAACCTTCCAGGACGTGCAAACGCTGCCCCACACCCCTCCCCAACCCTCAAGGTTTAGGGAATCTGGGGAGATTCTCCCACCCCCCCACACCCCCACCCGCTTCGCCCCCTCCGCCCCCCGAGACCTCTGTTTCACGTCTCCATCTCGGAGACTGACTGACACCTCTCAGCCCACGCACAGACACACGCTTACACACACAGGTGCGGGCACGCACGCACGCTTGCCCCCGTTCACACACACACACACACACACACACACACGCGAATACGTAGGCACACACATGTACATGCTTGCACGCGCGCACACACACGCGCGCACGCATACAGACACACGCACACGCGCGCGCGCGCTCAATGTACCCCGTTCCCTCCGAGCAGGATAACGAAACACAGTGCTTCCCCCGACAACGCAGAGGGGACACAGCGACTCTCATCGACCTCGTCTGTATGTCCGTCTCCTCGCAACGATGGTCAGTGACAGCACGGGTCGGGGACACAGTAAAGCTCCCTCTACACTGCGCGTGTTGGGGGGGGTGGTGGGGGTTGCGGAGGGCGGAGAGGGAGGAGGTGGGGAGAGGCAGAGGGGAGCGCGGGAGGAGAAAAGTGCAGAATTCAGACAAGCAACAAACAACGTTCTGCAGGACAAAAAAAACAGAATATTTTACGCCAACGATTCAGTGATTGGCAGAGAGAGAGACTGATAGGAACCGCGTTGATCAGACGGATGGAGTCTGTCGTTAGCCTCAGAGTGAGGGAACTGTGTGTGTTTCACCGTTATTTACAATCGATCGCTGGGACTCCAACACGTGGCAGTGCTCAGGCTCCTGTGTCCCACAGCTAACAGTCAGGGGGTGTCTGTGTCTGTCTGTCCACCCAGCCGTCTGTCTGTCTGTCTGTCTGTCTGCGGTCTTGCTCCCCGGGGGAAGAGACACCAGGGCAGTCAGTGTGTGTGTGTGTGTGGGGTGTGTGCGTGAGGGTGTGTGTGTGCGTGAGGGTGTGTGTGTGGGGTGTGTGAGGGTGTGTGTGTGCGTGAGGGTGTGTGCGTGAGGGTGTGTGCGTGAGGGTGTGCGTGAGGGTGTGCGTGAGGGTGTGCGTGAGGGTGTGTGTGTGGTGTGTGTGTGGGTGCGTGAGGGTGTGTGTGTGGCTTGGCGTCCACTTCAGCCGCTGTGTCAGCTGCCGTCGGACAGGATCAGGGACAGGACAGGCCGGGCGTCTGTTAACAGTCGTGTCAGGTTGTATTGGCTTCTCGTTCCCTCCTACGCAGAGTGAGAGTCGCTCATCACCCTCGACCTTCACCTGGGGAGACAACGGCAACAGTGAGGGGGCGGGGGGGGGAATGGGGGTTGTGGTTGTATGTGTCGGAGAGGTGTTTGTGTGTGTGTGTTGGGGATTATGTACAGGAGGGGTATTTGTGAGGGGGTGTATATAGAGGAGGGGTGTGTGTGTGTGTGGGGGGGTTTGTGTAAAGAGTCTGTACACTCACCTCACGAGGTGTGACTAACAGGAGTAAGTGCGGACGGAGGTTGCCTCTCCTCGTTGGCTCGCGGAGCGAGTTGCCTGTCACAACACAGGGGCACACGTGAGCGGCCGACACACACGCACGCACGCACGCACACGCATGTCCTCGGGGCGGGGAGGGTGGGTAGGGTTAGACTTACTGTCCGGCTGCACCTTGCGGAGCTGCAGGCTCTGGGAGGCGATGATGGCTGGCGTGACCCGGAAGTTCGCCGGCAGTGTCTCTGATGTGTCCGACGTCATGTCCCTCATCTCCTTCGCTCGGAATCGCTTGCGCCACGAGGGGGCGCGGCTGAAGTTCTTGGCGTCGTCCTGTCCCGGGGGTGGGGCGAGGGTGGGGGGGGGGTAGGGGTGGGTGGAGGGCGGGGGTGGGGGTAGGGGGTAGGGTGGGGGAATGAGGGAGGGTGTGGGAGCAATATTGAGAGGCGTTATGTCTCCACAGCATCAACACAGCTCTTTTATACAGCGATGGAATCTTCCCCCGATTCCCACACACACTCCCCAACACCCGCGCACATTCCCCAAAACACACACACACGCTCCCCAACACACACACACGCACTCCCCGACACACACCCACGCTCCCGACACACACACACGTACTCCCCGACACACACACACGTACTCCCGAACACACACACGCACTCCCCGACACGACACAACCCACACTCCCCGACAATGTATTTACATAAAGGTCAGTGTCGGTGCTTGGAGCTCTTCATTCTCTGACGCGTCTCTTTTTTTTGGGGGGGGGGAGAAGGGGGGGGAAGAGTGCCTAACGGTACTGGAGTCCCCGTCGCTCAGCGTTTAGAGCCCTCGATTCGCCGGCGAGAGGATCCGGGTCCGATTCCCGGGTCCGGGAGAAACCTGAGGCAAGTTTCCTTACTCCCCCCTCCGCCCACCCCCCCCCACCTCTGCCCCCCACCTCTGTGTACACCGCAGTAAGTAGGAACCCAGTTGTTAGTCGGATCGCTTTCCGGGGATGATAATGCCTAAAAAAAAGCCACTACGGTTCACTCAATCCACCGCCGTGCGGGGACGCCGCCGCGCGCGATCGGCTGCCGCGTCTCGCCCGCAAAAGGCACAGTCGCTGCACTTGACGGCGTGTCCCGCGATGCGCTTTGAGACGTCTCGGAGACGCGATCGGACGCCGCACCGAACGCCGGGGATCGTTGCTGTCGTCGTCGTCGTCGTCGTCGTCGTTAATGTTAAGTGATGGATTGGGACAGTCTCATAGAGTTCCTGAACAGCGACGGGTCTCGAGCCGTTCGCTTTCTTAGCGACATCGCCTCCCGGGGGGCAGGTGCGGTTACTGCAGTGGGACGGCGCCGCCTTGTGGATAAAGCGGGCGTCGCGACCGAAGATTTTTCCTTTGACGGCGGACTCGGTTTTAACGGTAAAACCCCTTTAAGTTTTCACCCCTCCGCTCCCCGATAGGCGACAACGCGCTCCGGAGAGCGGTTTTGCGGAGTGTTTACAAGGCTTTGGCAGTGATGACAATCCTTCCGTGTGACCCGGCGCCTGATCACGTCTTCGAGACGTCTCAAAGCGCTTCGCGGGACACACCGTGGAGTGGAGTGACTGCGTACTGCGTGGGCGGGACGGGGCAGCCGATTAACCGCGCGCCCCACCAAACAGTTGTGGTTTTTGCTTTGAGGCCGAATCGATGTCTTTTCCGCCGTTCGGGACACTTCGGGGCTGTTAACTGGACTTAACTTTGGTTCCATATGACGAGTAAATTCTTAATGTAAATTGTCGGGTTAAAAAAAAACACACTCACACCACAAAACCATCGGGTTTGGGCCACACCTGGTGGTGAGATTCCACTGGTTAAGGGCGAAGAGGCAGATAAGAAGATAATAATAATAATAATTATTATTATATTATAATAATCCTCGTCGTTAAGACGTCCCGAAGCGCTTCACGCAATATACCGTAGAGTGAATTTTAAAGCGCAGTGGGCACACAAACGGTCGTCTCCGTGGCCGTTCGTGGGGACGTCGCGGTCGCAACTCCTCTTTCGTGTTTAACCTACAAAACACACACAGTCACTACGCTTCACAGTAAAATCCTGGGAAGCGCTTTGAGACGTCCTCCTTCCCGACGGATCACAATGAAAGGGTTACTCGAAGAAGCCTTTTTTTGGGGCATAACGTTGCAAAGTGGGTTCAAAGCGGATCAAAACACAGCCCCATTGCCTGTCCCGTGAGGTGCATTGACCCGCATTGGCCAGAAGGGGGCGGTCAGTACCTCACAGTCCAGGAGGTGATTTCATTTCTATTTAACATTAATAACCGTTTGTAGATTTTTTTTTCTGAGACAAAATGAAAGGCTTTAAATCAATGTCATTTTGATTGTAACGCGGTCTCGGCCTGAGCTCAGTTCTTACACACACGGAAACCCGTCACCGTGACCGGCCGCGTGTCTGACACACAGGGAAACCCGTGACCGTGACCGGTTGGGTGTCTGACACACAGGGAAACCCGTGACCGGCCGCGTGTCTGACACACACGGAAACCCGTTACCGTGACCGGCCGCGTGTCTGACACACACGGAGACCCGTGACCGGCCGGGTGTCTGACACACAGGGAAACCCGTGACCGTGACCGGCCGCGTGTCTGACACACACACATGGAAACCCGTCCCCGAGACCGGCTGCGTGTCCGACACACAGGGAAACCCGTCACCGTGACCGGCCGGGTGTCTGACACACAGGGAAACCCGTGACCGGACGCGTGTCTGACACACACGGAGACCCGTGACCGTTGTCTAAGAGTCCCCAAAACCAAATTGAGAATTCCATGGCTTCCACCTACACCTGGAAACCCCGGAGAGAGATGGAATGCGCTCTCTCTCTCTCTCTCTCGCTCTCCCTGTAGGGAAGCCCACCCCCCCACCCCCCCACCCCCACCTAATTCCGGCGAGTATTAGGCGCAGGTTGGGGAGAGCCAAGGCTTGAGGCGGGGGAGCGTTGGGGGGAACTGCTGGAGTCTAACCAGCTCAACCCAGACATGGCTCGGCCATTGAGAGAGCGGGAGAGCGCTGTGTGGCCGCCCTCTCCCGCCGGGACCGCCCGCCCCGCGGGTCAGTTGGGGGTTTGGCTTCGGGGTTACCCGGAGCCGAGGGGAGGGGGTGGGATTCCCTGTCCCCAGTGACTGTTCGGCCCTTCCGGGCGCGGCCGCTGGGCCGGGCGGGGCCGCCAGGAGCAGCGGGTGCCCTGGGACACCCCGGACCGGTCTGGGCTCAGGGACCGGAGGGACCGGAGACCGTCACAGACGGGAGAGGGGACTCCACACCGACAGCCTGGCCACGCCCCTGTGCCCCCTCCTGCTTGGCCACGCCCCTGTGCCCCCTCCCCTCCAGCCTGGCCACGCCCCTGTGTCCCTCCTGTCTGGGCCTGGCCACGCCCCTGTGTCCCCTCCTGCCTGGCCACGCCCCTGTGTCCCCTCCTGCCTGGCCACGCCCCTGTGCCCCCTCCCCTCCTGCCTGGCCACGCCCCTGTGCCCCCTCCCCTCCCGCCTGGCCACGCCCCTGTGTCCCCTCCCTCCTCCTGCCCGAGCCTCGCCCCCGGACCTAGCCCCGCCCCTTAACTCTCGGCCCCGCCCACGTGCCCCCACCTGACCCGCCCCCCCCCCTCCCGCGCGCCGCCCCAGATCTCGCCCTCCCCCCCCCCCCCCCCCGGTGCGAGCTCTCGCGGTGTTTGCGGGGCGGGTACAATGGGCTCGAGCGGCGGCTGAGAGACGCCACAAAATGGCGGCGTTGGTGACAGCGGCGGCGCTGATGCCGACCGGGAGGAGGGGCGGCGGCGGCGGCGGCGAGCGGGAACCGGGGGACCAGACCGGGCTGAGTAGGAGACCCGACGGGAGGGAGACCGGGAGCGGCGGCGGCGGCGGCGTCACGGAGCAGCGGGAACCCGGGGTGGGGGAGAAGCGACCGCCCGCTCCCGCCGCCGCCGCCGCCGTCGATGAGGTGATCGACCTGGAGGAGGGCGACCCGCCCGGCCCGCCCGGCCCGGGGAGCAGACCCCCGGGGCGGGGGGAGGGGCCCCGGCCCCGGCCCCGGAGCTCCAGGCCCTCGAGCTGTGCGGGGTTTGCCGTCAGACCCTGAGGAGCCGCGAGCGGGAGCCGGTGCTGCTGCCCTGTCTGCACTCGCTGTGCCGAGCCTGCCTCGGCGGCGCCCACAAACCCCCCGCGCCCGGTAAGCCTGGGGGGGGGGGAGGGGGGTGGGGAGGGAGGGAGGGGGTGGGGGGGGGTGGGGAGGGAGGGAGGGAGGAGGGGGTTGGGGGGTGGGGTTTGGGAGGAGGGGGCGAGGAGGGGGTTGGGTAGGGAGAGGAGGGGGCAGTGGGAGGGAGGAGGGGTTTGGGGGGTGGGGAGGGAGGAGGGGTTGGGGGTAGGGAGGGAGGAGGGGGTTGGGGGGTAGGGAGGGAGGAGGGGGCAGGGGGAGGAGTGGGGGGTAGGGAGGGTTGGGGGCAGTGGGGATGGAGGAGAGGGTTGGTGGGGTTGGGGAGTGAGGAAGGGGTTGGGGCGAGGGAGGAGGGGTTGGGGGGGGAAGAGGGGGAGGGGAGGAGGAGGTTGGGGAAGGGCTTGGAGGGGGTGGGGAGGAGGGGGGGGTTGGAGGAGGAAGGGGGGAGAGGGGAGAGGGGGGAGTGAGGAGGAGGGGGAGGGAAGTGGAGGGGAGTGAGGAGTTGGTTGGAGGAGTGGAGGGGCCAGGGGGAGTGAATTGGGTGGAAGGGGTGTGTGAGGGGAGGGGGGAGTGCAGCGGTGGGAGGGAGTGGTGAGGGGTTGTAGGAGAGGAGAGGGATGGGAGGGAGGGTGGGTGTGTGAGGGGGAGTGTGGCTGGTGGTGTGTGTGAGGGCAGGGAGGAGAGTGAGGTGGGGGAGGGAGGAGGAGGAGAGGGCGCGGAGGCGAAGGCGGGGCGGTGTCGTGAGAGAGAGAGAGAGGAGCGAGGGAGGGAGATGGAGTGTGAGGGGGAGGGGAAGGGGGTGTGTGTGAGAGGGAGGGGGGGACGGGAGGAGAGGACGAGTGAGGAGGAGGGGGCGTGGAGGGGAAGGGGGTGCGCGTGACGGGGAGGGGAGTGAGGGGGGCGCGGGGGGGGGGGGGGTAGATGTGCGTTGGGGATGGACCAGTTGATGGGGAACTGGAGGTGTGGTTGACGGTAAGGCCATTTTGTCCAGAGGTATGGAGGTGAGGGGAGGGCGGGCGCTCGTGAGGCAATGGAGGAAAGAAGAAAGTCCTGTGGTCTTCCTGAGGAAATACGGACATGAGATCGGGGGGGTTTGGGCGAGAAGGTAGTGCGGTTTTTGGACCTGTTGTTCAGGCTAATCGGCGACTCTCCCTGTGGTTTACCCGGAGTGATTGATTTGGCTTGTGGGTTTTCAGTGGATGTGTGCTCAGCGCTGCCTTTGATATTAATTCACTTTGAGCTCACGGTGTCGACCTGTTTCAGTGGTTTAAACGCTCTCGCCTCTGAGTCAGAAGGTTGTGGGTTCGAGCCCCAGCTCGGGGACTCGGAATCACGTGGGCTCAAGATAAGATATTCTCTGCCGTCTCCGATAAAGAAGTGCTGGGGGTGGGGGGCGGGGGTGGGGGAGCGTTTGTATTTTCAGAAGTGCCATGCTTCGGATGACATGTTAAACCCAACACTGCCTATTTAGGGGGGCGTTAAGGAACCCACGGCGCTATTCGAAAAGAGAATAGACTCTTGACCCATCACTCCTCCAGATACATTGGGTAATCTTACTTTGTGGCTATTTGTGGGACGTGGCTGTGCACAAACACGGGCTGTCTGTCACGTTTGCCCACAAATACAGTCACTGCACTCGACAGAAACTTTGCGCAGCTTTGAGATGGTCTCGCGTTAATAGTTGGTACGCGTCATGAAACGTATCGCAAAGAGCCTCACGCAAAGTGTAGTGGTTGTTTTGTGACTTGCTTCTACGCCGGCAATGTCCCACACTTAGCAAACAGTGGTGGGCGAATGCTTTCAATGCACGTGTGGGATTTATGACCTGCTCCCTGAGGCACCGTGGGAAACCTTTAGCGATGAATAGGAGGTGATCTGCGAGCAGCATTTTACAGAGCTCTTGCCCTGCGATCTTCTTTCTGATGTATTTTTCTGTTGCTTCCTCTGCGGAGGATCAGCAGCTCTTTTTGACCCACTGTTGTATCATGTCTGCGAGCCTGAGTTTTGTGTCAGTGGCTGTAGTGTATGTTATTGGGGTACGATGCTGGGAACAGTGTTGGATTTTGAAAACAAAGGGGAATGTGTAAAGGACTGAGAATGTCACAGCTCTTTATTATAAATTTCTTCCACAAGTCCCTCTGCCTGCGCCTGAAATCCTTCTTCAAAAAATATTTCCACAAAGGAGGGTCACTTCTGTCATACACCTCCTCGCCTCTCCTCCTTATTCGTTGTAAATCGCTTTGCAGCACGAAAGGAAAAGCATCGTATTGAGTGCAAACTATTGCATCAGGTCAGATAACACATCATTGAATGTTTATGCCGCTCAGTAACTGGTGCATAATAGTGTATTGATATTTCTGAGTCCAGCGGGTATAGCAACAACTTGCATTTATTCACGCGAGGCAACGTCTCGGAACTCTAGTTGGAGACTACACACCTGGTCAAAAATGTTCAGTTGGATAGTCATGTAATAACCGTAAGGGCTCGTGCGAATGATCTGCCAGGTTAAGTGAACATTTACAGAGCTGGAGAACGCAAGCTGCTGGCTGTAGTTTTGTTTTTGAAGGCAGTACTGTAACCTAATGGAGATGACACTGTTGATTCCAGAGGTAGTTGCCCCTGTACTTTAAATTTAGGCAGTCATCATGCTGTACCTGGCACAGGGCTCTGGCACCAGGTGTTTCTTGGCTATGTTTTGGGTGGAGATAAGCTCATAACTCAGCCAACCTGACAGGCCAAAACTTCAGTCATACCTGCCGTTGCCTGGACTTTGGTCCTGTAGAGAGATCGAGAAGGTCCTCAGCCAGAACAAATTGCCTCGTTGGATCGCACGCAGTTTCGGTGTGGAAGCTGGTGCCTGGCATTCCACTTTGCAATGAAAAGGAGGTGAGATCAGTTAGCGGCAGCCCTGGGCTACCCGATAACCATTTCTGTGAACCATTGGCAGCAAGGATGGTATTGTTGACCTCACTGCGCCTGAAAGACGAAAAACTAGCAAGGATCCCTCAAGGTCTATAGCTCCCGATACCCAAGGCCCTGGACAGTCAGTGATCCGAACCCGAGCTGGGGGTTGGGATCAGGAGGGCAGGGATGGTGGGGGTAGGAGGGTGACTGACACATGGACGAAGAGGAAGGTCTTGAGATGGGTCTTGAAGGAGGCAAGGGAGGTGGCGGGACTGTGGGATGGAGTTCCAGAGGGTGGGGGCAAAGAAGCTGATAGTGGAGTGGACAAGGCGGGGACGTGAAGCAGGTCGGAGGAACCATTAGGAAAACATGTGGTGTTGGGTTTGGTGAAGACAGGGTGAAACTGTGCTGACTGGCTGCCAAAGCTCTATGGCTGAGGTAGTGGAGTGTGACTGATCCTTATGGAGCAGTAAAAATAGCACAAGGGGAGAGAAGAAGAAAAGGACCTCTCTAGAAAGGACTGTACCGAGAGGGGGTGGGGTGGGGATTATTATTCTCTCCGCATTGCTTTTGTAGAACTTGACTCTCCCCATCAAGAAACCCTGTAAACAAAGGAAATAAAATCCTCATTAATAATATAGTCATACCCGGGTTTATTACAGAGGGCGAGGCAGAAGGGGCCAGGCTTGTGTTTGTGTCCAGTGAACGTGAGGGAGGTTCGAGACTGAAGGCAATGAATTGGTTGTTGACACAGCAGAGATGATATTTACTTGTTCAATATACTGCGACAAAGAGAAAAGGCTTGTGACTAGTGGAGTCCTGTGGCTCAGTGGTTAGAGCACTCGCTTTGCAAGCGAGAGACCTGAGTTCAATCCCCGGCAGAGGGCGAAACCTCGGGCAAGTTTCCTTACCCCACACAGAGCCTAATAATAATCCCTCCAAAACCAAAAACAATAATAAATTGGTCATTTTCAACCCACGACTGTTTGTGGGACATTGCTGTGCGCAATTGACTGCCGCGTTCGCCCACAAATATACAGTCAATTCACTTTACAGTGGGTTCTGTGAAGCGCTTTGGGACGTCCTCCTGACGTGAAAAGCACTATATCAAATGCAAGGATTCTTATTTATTATTATTGTACACTGCTGTACCTATCGCCTGAGGTTTGATCCAAATCACAACCGAGCCGCAAACCAGTCTCTTTGGACTACAGTTAGGCAAGTTCCCTTACTTCACGTGACTCTGTTCGCCTCGCAGCAAGTAGGAACCTGATTTATTAGTCAGTTGGCGGATCGCTTTCCAGGGTGTAATAATCCACGTGGCTGGGATTCAGCAAAGGTGGAGGTAGGGGAAGGAGGGTGACCTGTAATGGAGCTTTAAGAACAGCATGAGGGAAGAAAAAAAGGGACCTCTCTTTAAAAAAAACTGTACAGAGAGGGAATGCGGTCTCGTATTCTATCTGCATCGCTTTTGTAGAACAGTAGAAGGGTAAAAGGTTTATATATTAATAATATATAATAATAATTATTAATTAATATTAATTAATATGATACTATGTTATATTATATATACCATATTATACATATTAATATGACACTAAACTCGGTAGCAGAGTGAGCTCTCAGGATGATGCAAAAAAACCAGATATAGATAGGCTCGGGGAGTGGGCAAGTAGGTGGCAGATGGAATTCAATGTTAGCAAGTGTGAAATTGTTCACCTCGGCAGCAAGAATAAAAGAACAGATTATTTTCTGGAAGGGGAGAAGTTAGATAGTGTTAGTATTCAAAGGGATTTGCGTGTCCTTGTACACCAGTCCCAAAAAGTTAGTTTGCAGGTACAGCAACAACTAAGATGGCGAACGGCTGTTAGTGTTCATTTCGAAAGGTTTAGAATATAAGAGTAGGGAAGTTTTGCTGTAACTGTATAGGGCTTTGGTGAGACCGCACCGAGAGTATTGTGTGCAGTTTTGGTTTCCTTATTTACAAAAGGACACACTTGCCCTCGAGGGGTGCAGCGTAGATTCACTCGGTTAGTTCCTGGGACGAGGGGACTGCCCTATGAGGATAGGCTGAATAAACTGGGGCTGTATTCTCTAGAGTACAGAAGAATTAGGGGGGATCTTATTGACTTATAAGATTCTTAAAGGGCGGATAAAGTTGTCACTGAGGGACTGATCCCCCGGTGGGAGACTCTATAACCAGGGGTCACAGTCTGAAAATTAAGGGTCAGCCTTTTAGAACAGAGTTGAGGAAACATTTCTTCACTCAGAGGGCAGTGAACTTATGGAACTCACTCCCCAGAAGGCTGTAGATGTCAGTCCTGAACATCTTCAAGGCTGAGACTGATAGATTCTTGAACAATAGAGGATTGGGGGATAGGGGACAGGCAGTAAATCAGAGTTAGTCAGAGTAGATCAACGATCTTTATTGATTAATGGCGAGCACAGCACAAAGGGGCCGAATGGCCGACTCCTGCTCCTAATTCTTATGTTCTTAATATGTTTACGACTGTCAAGGCGCTATATCAATGTCACCTCTTATTATTTATAAAAAAAGATATTTATATAAAACCTTGCTTTTTTTTAAAAAAAGGAGTAAAGAGAGATTGATGCGATAAAACTATCAACGCGTTTCAGACCATCTTGCATTCTGCTTTGTACGTTAATTAGAAAGTTATCTGCCTTTCACCTCAACCATAAGTCGTGAGTTTGTGAAATAAGTGCGAGGCTGCGAGGAATATTATAATGAGTTATGCTAATCAGGTCTAATTTCCATAAGTAAATCGCTTTCTGGGGCGGGGTGGGGGTAATAATCCCCTCAAAAAATATATAATTAAGTCATTCAATCCACGACTGTTTGTGGGGCGCTGCTGTGCGCAATTGACTGCCATGTTTCACCCACAAAATACACAGGCAATTCACTTTACGGTATATTCTGTGAAGCGCTTTGAGATGTCTCAACAACGTGATAAGGCGCTGTATCAAAGGCGAGGATTATTATTGTGTGAATCCAAGTTGTCAGAATTATGTGTCCAAAACCGAGCAATACTCCCAACTTTCAACGTGGAATTGGGTGAAAAAGGTTGAGTTCCATCTACTATAGCAGAGATTGAGGAATCTGTGACTGACTGGATGTCAGCTCGACTCACTCAGAAGCACTCATTACTTGTCGCTCGCAGTCTCGCCTGATATTCCAGCCCAGAAATAGGGAGACTTATTCATTGTTACCGGTTCTTTCATTCAGAGTTTCAGTCCGCCTGTACAGATGGACGTTAAAGAACCCGTTAGGAAAGGGGAGAGAGTTTCTCCTGGTGTCTGGCCAACACTCAAGTATAGAATCATTGAATCTTACAGCACAGAAGGAGGCCATTCGGCCCATCGTGCCTGTGCCAGCTCTTTGGAAGAGCTACCAACTACCCCCACTCCCCCGCTCTTACCCCATAGCCCTGCACATTTTTTCTTTTCAAGTACCCACATTCCCTATGTCTCGCTCCCTTCCCTTGCCTCCTTCAAGGCACATCTCAAGACCTTCCTCTTCAACCAACCGCGCCTTCTGTCACCTTCTACCCCCACCCTCCCTGTCCTCCGCCCTCCCTGATCTCAACCCTCAGCTCGGGTCCAAATCCCTGACCGTCCAGCACCTTGGCATGTCCTCCCGATGTAATTTTGTGCTGTATTGTACCTATCTAATTCCCTTTTCAAAGCTACTATATATTATATAATAATAATGTGGTCACTCAATCCACGACTGTTTGTGGGGACGCCGCCGTGCGCAATGGGCTGCCGCGTTTCGCCCCCGAAACATACAGTCAACTCACTTTATAGTGTATCCTGTGAAGCGCTTTGAGACGCTGCGAAGACATGACAAGGCGCTGTATCAAATGCAAGGATTATTGTTATATATATTTCCCCCAGACAAATCGGTTCGTCAAGGCTGTGCGTGACTTTTGACGTACGCAAACTGCCATTAGCCGCATTTGCATAGAACAGGCAGTCACAATTCTTGACCGCAGTTACCCGGAGGGCGTGGTGAGACGCTGTGACGCGACAATCCAACACCAGGAACATTATTATTATTACTATTAAGAAGCGTCGGCAGTCCCGAGCGGTGCCTCAATGTGTTGGGACACGTCTTCTGCTCCGCTCCCCTGTGAATGTTTTCATTCCATCCAGCTCTGATTTTCACGGAGACCTCAGGCAGGCGCTACGTTGACAGATGTGCTCAGCCCAGCAGCCTGTAACAGCACGTCAGGCTGCGAGTGAGGAACAGTGAACAAGCCCGGTCTGTACGAGGAAGTGGTTGACCTTGGATCTCATTGTAAGTAATAATAATAATCCTTAGTATTTGATGTAGAGCTTTATCACATCATTGATAAGGCCCCCCCCACCAGCTCGGGTCCAAATCCCTGACTGTCCAGGGCCTCAGGACGTCCTCCCGACGTGAAAGCCGCTGTACAAATGTAACTTTGTGCTGTGTTGATTTGGGACGTCGAAAAGACTTCACGGAATATACGGCGAAGTGGAATAAAAACAGAAGTGGCTGAGAACACACAGCAGGTCAGGCAACACCTCTGGAAATGTGTTCGCTTTTCAGGTCGAGGACCTGTTGTCAGAAAGACCTGAAACCTTAACTCGCTGCCTGACCTGCCGCGAGGTTCCAGCCACTTCTGTTTTTGTTTCAGATTTCTGGCTTCTGCGGTGGAGTGACTGTAAAGTGTAGTGACTGCGCATTTCGCGGGTGAAAGGCGGCAGCCAATTGCGCGCAGGGGCGTCCCCACAAACACTCGCGGACTGAGTGACCACGTTCTAAAACCCCCCAAAATGTTTACATCGATACAAAGCGGATCGAGAAACCAGAGCGAAAAGTGTTGATTCTTTCAAAACCAAATTAGATAGATTTAGATTTCTAAGGAAATAAGATCTCGGGATACAGTGTATAGTTGTATTATAATAATACAATATAATAACAAGCCTTACATTTGACACAGAGCCTTGTCACGTCTCCGAGACGACTCAAGCGCATAGACTTTTTGTAAGCGAATGCCATTTGGGCCCAACAAGGTCCCACGTTCAAGGATTGGTTCTCGAGACTTCTACAGATTGGGTGGCGTGGGAGACACAAAAGAATCAGATCTAAGGTGGTGCAATATTATGCTTTATCCCTTCATTTTTATCCTCCAGGAAATACTGTGACTTATCCACCCAAATATGTATTCCCTCTTGTTGGGCTAATTCTTTGAATCGCTTGTAATCCATCCTTAAGACTTTCCCTCTCCGTAAATTCTGTGACTTGCTGCCCTTGTCTCAAGCACCCTTGCCAATATCCCACAGAATAATCTTCTTATGCTTTTCCTCAGCTTAGAACTCATTGAGACTCTCAGTTCAATCCCTCCTGTCTCAGTACGTGTAATAATCGCTTAATTTAATTGTTGCTATCCTTAAATCAGATCACGCCTCAAGAGCTTCCTCTTCGACCGTGCCGACGGTCACCTCTCCCCTCACCTTGGCTCAGCCGGGTGTCTGACACACGCGGAAACCCATCGCCGTTGCTTAAGAGTATCCAAGCCAAGCTGAGAACTCCCTGCATCCCACCTACACACGGAAATCCCAGAGATAGATGGGTTGGAATGGAATACGCTCTCTCTCTCTCTCTCTCTCTCTCTCACTTTCTCTCCCTGGACGGACGCCCCCCATGCTCACCTAATTCCAGAGAGCGTTAGGCGCAGGTTTGCAAGAGCCGAGGCTTGGGGGGGCGGCGGTGGGGGGATCCCAGAGTGTGCGTTGGTGGTAACTGCTGGAATCTAACCAGCTAAAACCACACAGCTTGGCCATTGATAGCGCCGTCCGGCAAGCTTCGCGCTGCTTTCCACCATTAAGTGCTCTGAGATGCTTCCCTGTATGAAGACCTCTATATAAATGCAATCCTCTGTATAAAGTCGTTGTGAAGAGTTATTAAACTGAGCTGTACCTGTCTGTACCTCTTCAGATGGTGTCAAAAGACCCCTCTGCACTAATCCAAAAGAGAAAGCGCTCTTTTTTTCTCCAAACGGTGTGTCTTAGGTGCTTTGAAGTCCACCTGAATAGGCTTTTAAACGTCTCAAATACCAATGCAGCGTTCAGTCCTGTCCTGTCCTGCAGAGCGTGAGATTCGGATTTGGAGTCCCCGTAGCGCAGTGGTTAGAGCGCTCGTCTCGCAAGCGACAGGATCCGGGTCCGGTTTCCGGGCAGGACCAAACCTTGGGCAAGTTCCCTTACCCCACGCACGCGCCTCCGTTTACCGAGCAGTAAGTGGGAACCCGATTGTTGGTCCGTTGCCGGATCGCTTTCCGGGGGTAATAGTAACACTCCCTCTGCTCACGAAACCTCGCCCCACGAAACGCCCGGCGAGTTCACTTCACCGTGTCTCCCGTCAAGCGCTTGGGAGGCGTCCGGAGCACGCGATGAGGCGCTGCGCCGAGTGCGAGGACTCCCTACTGTTATCAACGCGAACCGCCGCAGGCGGGTCGCAGCCGGCGCTCGCTGCAAACCCGCGAGAGGCGGGCGCGGGCGGGCGGGCGGGCGTTTTACAGCCTTGCCCGATTGATCGAGACGGAGGCAGGTAAGGTTGGCAGGTAACAATAATAATAATAATAATAATCCTTGCATTTGATGTATAGGGCCTTATCGGGTCCTCTAAAACGTCTCAAAGAGCGAACACGCCGCGAAGCGAAGTGACTGTGGGCTTTGCGGGCGAAAGGCGGGTGGGCCGGGCAGGGCAGGGCAAGGCAGGGCAAGGCAGGGCAGGGCAAACAGGCTGCTCGCCCTGACCAGGAGACTTGCTGCAGGTTCAAGCACCTGAATGAAGTCCTCGCCTGGCATGACATCATCTCTTTTGGGGAGGGTGGGAGAGTCCCGCCCTCCCGCCCCGCCCTCCCCGCTCGGATTGGCTCCTTCCCGTCCCCCCGCCCCCTGGGCTCCAGCCGATTGGCCGCGGGCCCTGTCCGTCAGGGGCCCGGGCCCCGGGATTGGTCGAGGCGGCTGTCCATCGGCTGACGCGGACAAGCCCTGGGTGGCAATTGATGGGCAATTGGGTTCCAGGTTCTCCTCTGGTTCTGGAGGCAGTCAATGTGGGCGGGAATTGCCAACAGGAACGGATTCTGGGAACCTGGTCTCCCTGTTTCTCTCCCCCCCCCCTCCCAACCCCCCAATCCCCCCCCCAACCCCCCCACCACCCCTCCCCCAATGGGAAGTAGTGGATGAGCAGTGTGAGTGGGGTCTGGGGGGGGAATTTCCATCCTGATTGCCCATTCCCCCCCTCTGTTCCCCCCCCCACCACCCTCCCCCTTTCCTTCCTCCTTCCTTGATTCCTCCCTTCCCTCTCTCACTCCCCCCCCTGTCCCCCCCCCCCCAATCCCCCACTTCCTTACCTTTGAAAGCAGGAGGAGACTTTCCTAGGGATTGGACCATTGGAATAGAGAGAAGAGAGAGAGAAGAAGAAGAAGAAGAGGAGGAGGAGGTGGTGGTGGGGAGAGAGAGTGGGACTTGGGTGGGGGGGCAAAAGACCCCAAGCAACTGGGACCCCCCCACTGACTGTCTGGGAGTCTCTCCAGATGTAAGTAACTGTGCTTTAAACAATAATCTGCTGATGGACCGTATGGCTAAGAGCTTTCACACGAATCAGTGCAAAACCATTTGACTTGAAGCCTTGTGTGTGTGTGTGTGTGTGTGTGTTTGGGTGTGTGTGGGGGGGTTAACCTCCATATGTGGAGGCTGGTGCTTTTTTTTTGGGGGGGGGGGGAAAGGGGGCAATGCAATGCAATGAGGGGGGTAGTGGTTTGGTGTCTCAGAGATGCTTCAGAGCTCTGCATTCTGCAGACTGGTCGATTCTGCGAATTAGATCGTTCCGCGATTGCATTTTGCGCCCTGGGCAGAGCTGCTGAACAAATACAGCATTCAGGTGAGATGGAATGGTGATTTCTTTTCAAAAAAGGGGGAGGAGAAGAGTACCAGAGCTTCCCCACACCCTCCCTCCCTCCCTTTCTGTCTCTCCATCACCCCCTTTTTTTTCCTCTCTCTCTCTCTCTCTCTCTCTCTCACACACTCTCTTTCTCTATCCCTCTCTTTGCATTTTGTTCAGAGAGAGATTGAGAGAGAGAGAGAGAGAGAGAGAGAGGAAGACATACAGTGATTTATTTGTGGGGTAGGGAAGGGAAAAGAGGGGTAAGGGGGAAGAGAGCAGCCAACGTTTAAGAGGCATCCCCTTTTTTTCCCCCATATGATTCTAAAGCACGTTTGTGTCTGTCTGTGGCAAATTGGGATGAGATGCAATCTCTCTCTCTCTCTCTCTCTCTCTCTCTGTCTCTGTATATATATATATATATATATATTTTCCCCCTATTTAAAAGACTTCAATGGCAAATGCTCAATCATTTTGCCAGGCCCCAGGCAGGCAGGGAGGCAGGGAGGGAGGGGAGGGAGGGAGGGAGGGAGGGGAGGCAAGGAAAGGCAAGGAGGCAGGGAGGGGAGGGAG
Organism: Callorhinchus milii; assembly: GCF_018977255.1. Taxonomy (NCBI): domain Eukaryota; kingdom Metazoa; phylum Chordata; class Chondrichthyes; order Chimaeriformes; family Callorhinchidae; genus Callorhinchus; species Callorhinchus milii. The sequence continues at coordinate 2,880,813 of NW_024704772.1, read as the reverse complement.
GGAGGGAGGGAGGGAGGGAGGGAGGGAAGGCAGGGAGGGAGGGAGGGAAGGCAAGGAAAGCAGGGATCTAAGCCATCAGTGATGCATTGAATAAGAAGTGCCCCACACTCTTTCCTCCCTCCCTCCCTCCCTCCTGCATTTGCAAGGAGTGATGGTGCTAAAGAATTGGCTGTGTGTGTCTGTGTGTGTGTGTGTGTGGATCTGTGTGTGTGTGTATGTGGTTTTTTTATATATATATATATAGATATATATTCCCGTGCAGAAATATGTCGCTCCCAAAATACACAGTGTACTCTGCGAGGATGTCTCGAGACGTCTCGACGACGTGATAAGGCAATGAAGGCGCTACATCGGAAGCAAGGATCGTTATGTTGTCGGGAACGCAGGCGGTTTGCTCAGCCGCTGACTGTCATGTCATTCGGTTGGGAAATGACTGGGATGGATGTGTGTGTGTGTGTGTGTAAGGGAGGAGACTACATCACTAGCCATTTCCATGAGTACCCTTTATATAAAACCGTACAAATCTGCAGCTTGTGTCTGTGCAGCAAAGATCTGCTCCACCCCCACCCCCCTCTCCAAAAGTACACAGTCACCACACTTTACAGCGTATCCCGTGAAGCGCTTCGAGACGTCTGGAAGACATGATAAGGCGCCGGGTCAAATGCAAGGATTGTTATTATCCTCTTGATGTGCGAGCCCACAGTTTATACACGGTGTTACAGCTAACACTGATATGGGGCTCTCTCTCTCCCTCTTTCTCTCCCTCTCTCGCTCGCTCGCTCGCTCTACCTGACCGTTTTATTGGAACATTTTTTTGATAAAGGGTGGGGGGGGGGTTGGCGGTGGGGCGGGCGGGGAATTTGTTTGATGTTTACTTCTATCGGCGCCTGCTTTTGTTTTGCTTGGCCGCGTCTTGCCAGAAAGAGGTGCGTTGGAGATAATTATCTTTCGTCTATTATGAGGTCTCGCTGGAGGAAACCGATCAGCACATTTGAGGGGAGAGATAACAAGAGCTGTTTGACAGTACGATCCGGGTGGCAATGTGTAGATGGATGTGTGCGTGCGCGCGTGCGCGTATTGTGTATGATGTGTGCGTGTGATGTGTGTGTATATTGTGTATGATGTGTGTGTGTGTGATGGATGAGAGGGTGTAATAATAATAATCTTTGCATTGGATATAGCGCTTTTCACGTCTTCTCGACGTCTCAAAGCGCTTCACAGAATATGCTGCAAAGTGAATTGACCGTGTAATTGTGGGCAAAACGCAGCAGCCAATTGTGTAGTGTGTGTGTGTATTGTAAGTGATGTACGTGAGTGTGTGTGTTGGGTGTGTGTTGGGTGCGCGCGCGTGTGTTGGGTGTGCGCGCGCGTGTGTTGGGTGTGCGCGCGCGTGTGTGTTGGGTGTGTGCGCGTGTGTGTGCGTGTGTGTGTTAGGTGTGTGTTGGGTGGGTATGAGGGCGTTGGGTGTGTGTGTAGTGTGCGTGCCTATTGTGTGCGCGTGCCTATTGCATGCGTGTGCGTATTGTGTATGATGTATGTGAGTGAGTGAGTGTGCATTGTGTGGGTGCGTGTGTATTGTGTATGATGTATGTGAGTGTATGTGTATTGTCTGTGTGTGAGTGTATTGTATATGATGTATGTGAGTGAGTGTGTGTGTATTGTGTGTATGTGGTACTTCATAGTGTCTGCAGTGCCATATTCAGCACATAACTGCTGCAGTAAATGCATGTGATGTATGATGTCCACACACGTGTATATTTCAGCCCATTGGAGGAGGTGAATGGTCAAAAGCCTTGAACACGCTGCCTGTATGTGCAGCCAGGCGGACACATACAAACACGGTGTACCTGTCTCGCTACTGAATACACCAGCGCTGGATATTTGAACAACGTATATGTTCGGAATACGTGAATACCGCTGCGTTAACCGCGTTTCGCCCACAAAACACACGGCCGCTCCACTTTACGGTGTACAGCCGTGAAGCGCTTTGAGACGTCTCGAAGACGCGATGGGGCGCCGGGTCAAATGCGAGGATTATTATTCATACATATACATCATCAGGAAACTGAGCATCGATTGCTATGTAGTGTCGGATTTTTGTAATGAGTTTGATTTGGGTGGAAGGACTTTGGGTCAATGTGTGTTGGTAACTCTTGTTATAGCAACAACCCAACGTGTAGGACTCTTTCTGGGCCCAATTTTATATATATATATATATATATATAAAATATATATACAGATCAGCCATGATCTAATAGAATGGCAGAACAGGCTTGAGGGGCTGAATGGCCTCCTCCTCCTGTGTTCCTTATAATAATCTTCGCATCACATCACAGCGCCTCATCACATCGTCGAGACGCCTCAAAGCACGTCACGGATTATACTACAAAGTGCAGTGACTGTGTATTTTGTGGGCAAAAGGCGGCAGCCGATTGCGCACAGCAGCAAAGGATTATTATTGAAGGGATTATTACCCCCAGAAAAGCCATCCGCCAGTCGACTAACAACCAGGTTCGTACTTACTGCTGATAAACAGGGGCGCGCGTGTGTGTGTGTGGGGTGGGGGGGGGGTAAGGAAACTTGCCTAAGGTTGTGCCCCGCCCGGGAAGTGAACCCGGGTCCATTCACTTGTGAGGCGAGGGGTCTAACCACTACCCTGGAGGACTCCACGTTTGACCAAATTTAGTCTTTCACTCCATTGCGGTTTGTGGGACGCTGCTTTGCGCAAACTGGGTGCCGAGTTTCGCCCACAAAATCCACAGTCACTGCACTTTACAGTATGCCATGTGAAGCACTTTGGGACATCCTCTTGAGGTCGAAGCACTATAACCAATTCAAGTATTATTATTATTAATATTTAATTCATTTTAAAAAGCATATGCACCACTCACTGTCTGTAGGATTTGGGATGAGATATTAAACCGAAGTACCGTCAATCCTCTATTGAAAAAGAGAGGGGCATTTCTCTCTCTCTCTCTCCCCCCCACTCCCCCCCGGAGTCCTGTCCAACAGTCCCCCAGATAAAATTGGTCAAATTACAGGGCTGTTACTGTGCACTGTAGCTGCCATGTTTCGTTACAACTACACAGTTACTACACTGCAATGCAATGCAGTATATGCTTTGATATAGATCAACATTGTCGGTGCTACACAGACGAGGAGTACCGTACGGTCGGTACCTTCCTTGTGTTTACCATACTATGGAGTCCTGTAGCTCAGTGGTTAGAGCGCTCGCCTCGCAAGCGAGAGACCTGGGTTCGATTCCTGGCGGAGAAGGCAAAACCTGAGGCAAGTTTCCTTACTCCACACACCCCTCTGGTTACCTGGAGGTCAATAGGATCCCGGTGGTTAGTCGATGGGTGGATCGCTTTTCCTTCAAAAATTATTATTTTTTTTAAAATAATAATTTGGTCACTCAATCCACGACTGTTTGTGGGACGCTGCTGCGCACAATTGGCCGCCGCGTTTCACCTACAAACTACGCCGTCACTGCACTTTACGGATACATCCTGCGAAGCGCTTTGAGATGTCTCAACGATGGGATAAGGCGCTGTATCAAATGCAAGAATTATTATTTTATTATTATTGGAAATCTCTGGGAGGTCTGAGAAGATATGGATTGTGAGGGCTTAGTTAGAGAACAGTACACAGTGGTTTGACAGATGTTGATGAGTTGTTGCAGCCTGGTGATGGCTTGCATCTGTAAATTGGACAATGTTGAATACGAGTAAAGCTCTCCCTCTACACTGTGCGTCCGTCCACACTCTCAGGTCAGGGTTAGAGACACAGTAAAACTCCCTCTAACACTGTGTGTCCGTCCACACTCCCAGATCAGGGTTAGAGACACAGTAAAACTCCCTCTGCAGTTTTCCATCCAGTGTCGTGGTGGTGATGGGGGGGTGGGGGTGGTGGGGGGTGTGAATGCTTGGATTTCCTGCACGAGGCATCCAGTAACTAATGAGTTAAGGAAACACGAAACAGAGAGAGATGGTGTGTCATGCATTGATCTATCTGCTGAAATCTACACAGCCGCTGATAATATCAGTGCCTTCCTTTATCTTATCCGTCTCGCTTGCCATCCGTGTCAGTGCCTGGCTCAGTAGGTAGGGCTCTCCCTCTTGGCTGTTTCTGTTCGAAGCTGCCATGACACTCTCGGAGAAGAGAAGGCAGTTTTTCCTGGCGTTCCGGTCAACAATCTCGGCCGACCCCTGAGCGACAGGACGAGGACTCCGCCAAACACACAGTCAGTTCGCTTGAGACGTCTCGGAAGACCTGATGAGGCGCTATACCAAGCGCAAGGATTATTATTGTTGTTTTCGTTCTTTTCAGCGCTAACCTTCCGGCGATCGGAGTGGCCGAGGAGGGAATCCCGCCCTAGACCCCTTGCGTGGGCCACCCTCCCGTTCCCCCAGCGTTTCGATGGTCTGACCCGGGCAAGATGATGTGCGAGGTGATGCCGACCATCAACGAGGACAACCGCCGGGGCTCTCAGTACGGCTCGGACGACGCCAACTTCGAGCAGCTGATGGTGAACATGCTGAACGAGCGCGAGAGGCTGCTGGAGAGCCTGAGGGAGACCCAGGACAGTCTGGCCGGCGCTCAGCTCCGTCTCCGCGAGCTGGGCCATGAGAAGGATTCTCTGCAGAGACAGCTGAGTATCGCTCTACCACAGGTACCCGCCTCACAGTCCAGCCAACGCCTCCTGCCTCCCTCCCTCACCCGTCCCCTCCCTCACCCGTCCCCTCCCTCACCCGTCCCCTCCTTCCCTCCCTCTTCCCTTCCCTCGCCTCCTTCAAGGCCTGTCTCAAGACCCTCCTCTATCGACTGCGCCATCGGCCATTTCAGCCCCGAAACACTGTCACTCTCTCTCTATCCCTCCCTCCACCTCTCCCCCTTCTTCAGGTTGTGCCTGAAGACCTTCCTCTTCGATCGTGCTCACGGTCATCCCCCCCAGTCCCCCCCAGCTTGTCGTCCCGCAATTGGCTGCCGCGTTTCGCCCACAAAATACACAGTCACTGCACTTGACAGTGCATCTTTCGAGACGTCGCAACGACGAAAGCCAGGATTATTATTATTAGTAGTAGTAGAACCATCACTGTGGAACAAATGTCGCGTTGAATCCTCGGTGTGAATGAGCGAGACCTTGATGAGGCTCCTGGAAGTCGGGGAGCTCCGTGAGGCGTGAAGGGTAATCGCGGGATTAGGGTCCTGTTGTGACCACTTGATTAAATGTCTCCGCACCCAGAGGCGAGGGACAGTCAACATTCCCCGATTGAGGGACAGTTAACGTCACCCGCTACCCAGCCCAAAGAGTCTGTCGTCCTCTTCACTGGTTGGGTGTGAGCGTGAGCGACGCAGTTGCCTGCTGGCGTGTGGCACGAGCTGTGTGAGTGGCGTGAGTGAGGCGTGAGCTTCGTGCGCGTGTGACGTGAGTGTGCGTGTCGCTTCGTTGAGGCATCTCAAAGCGCTTCACAGGATATACCGGTAAAGTGCAGTGGCTGTGTAGTTTGCGAGTGAGACATTAGTTGCGCGTGTTTGCGTGATGTTCGCTCTGTGTTGCATGTGGGTGGTGTGCGCGCGTGGTGTGTGCGCGTGCGATGTGTGTCCGTGTGGTACGTGCGTGTCTGCGTGTGACACGATCTGTATTTATGCGTTTGTGAAGTGTGTGTGTGTATATATGTGGTGTGTGTCGGTGTTTGTGTATCTGGTATGTGTGTTGTGTGCGTGTGAGAGTCCGTGTGAGTGACTCTCAAATGCCCGTCAGTGTTGGCCAAACGATAGCCAACAACCCCCCCGTAGCAGAGAGAGAGGGATAGAGAGCGGACACTGAATCGCGTGTCACAGGAGCCATGTCATGGCGTGTGGGTGCCTGAGCTGCACCCTGGTGATGGGCTCGGGTGCACCCGTGTGCGCGCGCGTCAGCGAGCTCACGCGGGTGTCCCTCTCTCTCCTCACGTTGAATTGTGCGGAGCTTTGGGATGCTTCCAAGGCCGTCACTTGGAACGGTGACGCAGCTAACAGATTGGGTCGGCGTTTCGAGGCTGATTGGATCTGCCGCTCGCTCAACTAGCGCTGGAACAGATGTCACCTGCAGCTCACGCAGCTGCTGTAGACTGTCAGCGTCGAGACCTGCCAACATCCGTGTGACGTAGCCCACCACAAGGTGACCCCCCCCCCCCCCGCACCACCCCTTAACCCCATTCCCCACCCCCCGCAACCCCTCGCACCCCTCTAGTCAAACCACCTCCCGAGCAACGCAATGTAATGCAACTCAGAAGGTCAAACGTCAGGGCCTTCAATGAGCCAGAACAGGTTAAACACAGGCGAGGAGTAGTAGTAGTAGTAGTAATAATAGTAATAATAATCCATGACTGTCTGTGGGACATGGATGCCGGGTTTCGCCCGCAAAACGCACGACCGGTTCACTTTCCGGCATAGCCCGGGAAGCGCTTTGAGACGTCTCGATGACCTGTATCAAACGCAACGCCTTATTGTTATGTTGTGTTAATAATAATACTACTAATAATAGTAATTCTGGCATTTGATACAGCGTCGCTGGGCTGGGGCTCGCTCCCCTCCCCCTAACCCCTCCCCACCCCGCCCGGCCCCCCAATTCCCCTGCTCTCTCTCCCCATCGTGTCTGCGCTGGCATTAAAGTAAAGGCTCTTCTCCCTGCGCAGGAGTTTGCCGTCCTGACGAAGGAGCTGAACTTGTGCCGGGAGCAGCTGCTGGAGAGAGAGGAGGAGATTGCGGAGCTGAAAGCTGAACGCAACAACACCCGGGTCAGTGCAGCAGCAACAACGGCGTGCGGGGGGGCAACGGTGGGGGGTGGGTAGCGGGAGGTGGGGGCGCGGTGGATGGGGGGGGAAACAGGGGTACATGTGTGGCTGCTCCGTCTGGGAGGGATGGGACCTCGACGCCCGAAGGTGAAGGGCTCCAATACGTGGGGGGGAAGCGATTGGAAGTAAGGAGATGTGACCCTCGCGGGTCCAGGGTCAGAAATTGTGTCTGCGTGTCCATAGGGTGTGTGTGTGTGTGTGTGTGTATGCGCGCGCGTGTGTAGCTTGTGTGTAACGTGTACGTGATGCATGTGTAGTGTGTGTAGAGTGTACGTTTAGTGTGTGGAACGTGTGCGTAAGCGTGTGTGTGTGCTGGCTGACCTGACTGTGTTGTGTGCGTGCGTGCGTGCGTGTGTGTCGGCTGACCTGACTGTGTGTGTGTGTGCGTGTGTGCCGGCTGACCTGACTGTGTGTGTGTGCGTGTGTGTGTGTGCGTGTGTGCCGGCTGACCTGACTGTGTGTGTGTGTGTGTGTGTGTGTGTGTGTGCGTGTATGTGTGCCGGCTGACCTGACTGTGTGTGTGTGTGTGCGTATGTGTGTGCGTGCGTGTGTGTGTGTGCGTGTGTGCGTGTGCACCGGCTGACCTGACTGTGTTGTGCGGTTCCAGTTGCTGTTGGAGCACTTGGAGTGCTTGGTTTCCCGACACGAGCGTTCGCTCAGGATGACGGTGGTGAAGAGACAGTCCCAGTCTCCGGCCGGTGTGTCCAGTGAGGTCGAGGTGCTCAAGGCCCTCAAGTCACTGTTCGAGCATCACAAGGCACTGGATGAGAAGGTAAAGGGTGGCCGGGGGGGTGGGGTGGGGGGGGGGTACGGGGTGACGGGGGGCATCGCTCTGTGTGCAAATTGGCTGCCACGTTCGGCTACAAAACACAGTCACTACACTTCGGTATATCCCGCGTGTGTGGAAACCGCTGTCAGTGTGGGCACCTGGTTCAGCACGTGTGTCAGCGCGTGTGTGTGTCAGTGTGTGTGTGTGTGTGTGTCAGCGCGCGTGTGTGTGTCAGTGTGTGTGTGTCAGCGCGCATGTGTGTGTCAGTGTGTGTGTGTGTGTCAGCGCGCGTGTGTGTGTCAGTGTGTTGTGTGTGTCAGCGTGCGTGTGTGTGTCAGTGTGTGTGTGTGTCAGCGTGCGTGTGTGTGTCAGTGTGTGTGTGTGTCAGCGTGCGTGTGTGTGTCAGTGTGTGTGTTTGTGTCAGCGCGCGTGTGTGTGTCAGTGTGTGTGTGTGTCAGCGTGCGTGTGTGTGTCAGCGCGCGTGTGTGTCAGTGTGTGTGTGTGTCAGCGCGCGTGTGTGTGTCAGTGTGTGTGTGTGTCAGCGCGCGTGTGTGTGTGTCAGTGTGTGTGTGTGTCTGTGTGTGTGTGTCAGTGTGTGTGTGTGTCAGCGCGCGTGTGTGTGTCAGTGTGTGTGTGTGTAATTGGGGGTTACCCGCTGCCGAGGTCTGGGTTAATCTCCGCTCCCCGACAGGTACGAGAGCGTCTGCGTGTGGCTTTGGAGCGGGTCTCGATGCTGGAGGAGGAACTGGAATCCACATCGCAAGAGGTGAGCGTCCGTGTGGCAGCTCCACAGGTCCTCTCTCAGGTCCACTCGATCCCTGGTCGGGAGGACCCAGGTTCGATTCCCGCGAAACATTGGGCGAGTTTCCTTACCCCACACACACACCTCTGTTTACCAGCGGTTAGTAGGAACCCATTTGTTAGTCGATTGGCGGTAATAATCCCCTTTTTTAAAAAAAAAAGTAAATGTATTAATAATAATAATTCGGTCACTTCAATCCACTGCTGTTTGCGGGGACACTGCTGTGCGCAATCGGCTGCCGCGTTTCGCCCACAAAATACACAGTCACTCCACTTGACAGCGTATCCTGTGAAGCGCTTTGAGACGTCTGGAAGGCGTGATGAGGCGCTGTATCAAATGCCGGGGATGATGATTACTGTTGTTGTTGTAGATTGTGGTGGCGCAGCGACTGACGAACGGGTTGCTATTGCCGGGGGAGAGGTCGGGTGACCCTGATTGCCAGGAGCTGGTGCAGTTGAAGGAACGTCTTGCCTCGCTGTGCCGGAAGGTGGCCGAGTTCGAGGAGGAGCTGAGCACCACCAGGAAGGACCTCATGAGATCGGAGGAGTCCAATTCCAAGCTGCAGCGGGACCTGAAGGAGGTGAGGAGAGCGCACGCGCGCGAGAGGGAGAGAGGGGGTGGAATCCCTGTAGCTCGGTGGTTAGAGCCCGTTCCTCGCAAGCGACAGGACCCGGGTTCGATACCCGGGCAGGACAAAACATTGGGCAAGTTTCCTTGCTCCACACACACGCACATGCACACACACACACACACATACACACGCCTCAGTTCCAGGCGTAATAATCCCTTCAAAAGTAATAACTCGATCGCTTCAATCCACGGCTGTTTGTGGGGACGCTACTGTGTGCAATCGGCTGCCGCGTTTCCCCCACAAAATACAGTCACTACACTTTACAGTGTATCCTGTGAAGCGCTTTGAGACGTCTCGAAGACGCGATAATAATAATAGTAATAATTGCGTGTGATATCATGCCTTTGCCCACCTTATCACGGATAACATAACGGAAAAAGTGCTGCATCAAATGCAAGGATTATTATTCTTATTAATAATTATTACTGTTAATAATAACGACTCCGCTGGCCCTATCTCCAGGCCCTGGCACAACGAGAGGACATGGAGGAGAGAATCACAACCCTGGAGAAGAGATACTTGAGTGCCCAACGAGAAGCCACATCTCTACACGATGCCAACGACAAATTGGAGAACGAGCTGGCCAGCAAGGAGTCTCTCCTCAAACAGGTGACCCCACAAACCCTTCCGTCCGTTCCCCAATCTCTTGCCCGGTTCTCGTATCTATTCTCTGACCTGTCCCTCCCACCCCCACTCATTCACCCCCTTCCCTCTTTCCCACACACTCCCCCCCCCCCCCCACTGTCCCCACACCCTCCCAATCGGGAGGATGTCACGCTCGCTCACTCGCTCTTCACGTTCCTCTCTCTCTCTCTCTCCACTTCCCGTTCTTCCTAACTTCCGAAAATCCTTAGTGATTTGGACTCTCTCTCTCTCTCTCTCTCTCTCTTGTGGAGGAACTTGCAATAAGCTCTTGTTAACCCTCAACGGTCTCTGCCGTGTTCTGTTTCTCCCGCTCGCCAGCTCTATCTTAAAAACTATTCCACTGGAAAGGAGCGAGGAGGAGGCGCAAGGCAATATTCACACACTTGAGATATCCCGGTAACTCCTCAACTCTTCCCTTAACTCCTTAGCTCTTCATGTGGTGAAGCCGCCCCTCCTCTCCCCTCTCCCCCTCCTCTCGCCTCCCCCCTGCCCTCCCTCCTCGCTTGTCTAATACTGACCTAGCGATCTTTGTATTTACGTGTGAATTTTAACAGCAAGGAACTCTTTATTCACCACGCACACCACTACCACTGGCTCCCCCCAGCCTTGGCTGTGTGTGTGTGTGTGTGTGTGTGTGAGAGAGGTCCTTTCTGGTGTCTTGTCTCTCGATTCGGAGATGCTCCCTTGCAGTTATCTCCTTGAAGTATTGGCAGGTTGGCGAGAGCCAAGGCTTGGTGGGGGCGGGGGGAGCCCAGAGTTTGGGTTGGGGGGTAACTGTTGGAGTCTAACCAGCTAAACCCACATTATCTCGGCCATTGAGAGAGAGAGAGAGCACTGTCTGGCCAAGCTTTCCCGCTGCTTGTCCAGCGAGGACCACCCTCCCCGTTAGTTAGGGCTATGGCTGCGGGGTTAACAGGAGCTGAGGGGGAGGATTCCCTGCCCCCAGTGACCGGTCGGTCCTTCCAGGTCCTGCCGATGGGCCGGGTTGCCCTGGGACACTGCGGTCTGGCCTGGGCTCAGCAACAGGACTACTGAGATCTCTATGGGCATAGAGGAGTGCAGTATGAGGGGATGGGGGGAAGAATTTAATTCATTCATCCATTCATCCCCACATCAGTGATATTTGTACGTCGACACTTAATACCCCCCCACCCCCCCATCTCCCACTCCCTCACCCCCCCACCCCCCCACCCCCACCCAACCCCACTTTAAATGTATTTTTCTTCCTTGCTATTGTGTCGGAGCAGGTATGGAGAGATCAGGCAGGTGATCCTGATCCAAACAGCTGCCCTGACGCAGTGCTTTGTACATAGTGCTTATAGTACCAGTGATTCAAAAGGGATTGGAGGCAGAATTATTTTCTTCAATTTGCAAATATTTGGGAAAAGCACTTTAGAATCATTTAATAAAACAATTGTGTGTTTAATAAAAAAAAATTGTGCTTCAATGTATTTTTCTGTCTGCAAGTCTCTGACATGTTTTTTTTTTCCCCAGCCAGGCGGGTGTCTGACATGCACCGAAACCCGTCACCGTGACCGGCCGCGTGTCTGACACACACGGAAACCCGTCACCGTGACCAGCCGCGTGTCTGACACACACGGAAACCCGTCACCGTGACCGGCCGCGAGTCTGGCACACACGGAAACCCGTCACCGTGACCGGCCGCGAGTCTGGCACTCATGGAAACCCGTCACCGTGACCGGCCGCGTGTCTGACACTCACGGAAACCCGTCACCGTGACCGGCCGCGTGTCTGACACACAGGGAAACCCGTCACCGTGACCGGCCGCGTGTCTGACACACAGGGAAACCCGTCACCGTGACCGGCCGCGTGTCTGACACGCACGGAAACCCGTCACCGTGACCAGCCGCGTGTCTGACACACACGGGTGTCTGACACGCACGGAAACCCGTCACCGTTGCTAAAGAGACTCCAAACACAACTGAGAATTCCCCACATCCCCCCCACACCCGGAAACCCCGGAGATAGACCGTTGGAATGGGATGAGCTCGCTCTCTCTCTCTCTCTCTCTCTCCCCCTGGAGGGACGCCCCCCTGCTCACTTAATTCCGGAAAGTATTAGGCGCGGGTTGGCGAGAGCCAAGGCTTGGTGGGGGGTGGGAGCCCAGAGCGCGCGTTGGGGGCCAACTGCTGGAGTGTAACCAGCTCGAACCACATTAGCTTGGCCATAGAGCGAGAGAGAGAGAGAGAGCGCTGTCTGGCAAGCTTTCCCGCTGCTTGTCCTGCTAGGACCACCCTCTCCGTTAGTTAAGGCCTTGGCTGCGGGGTTAACAGGAGCTGAGGGGGAGGATTCCCCGCCCCCGGTTTCATCCCCGAGCTATTACCAATTGCGGTGCTGTGTTACTGGAAGGAAACGTGGAAATTCCCTGTGGGAAAGGGGCCAGGATTCGGCCAAGCGTAAATTGTTGGAAAGTATGTTACACTTCAGGGGGCGGTGTGGCCTCAGGAATAATCCTAATAATCTTTGCTTTTGGTGTAGTATGTGTTGAGATGTCTCAAAGCTTCACAGGATATACCGTAAAGTGGTATCGACTGTGCATTTCGTGGGAGAAACACAGAGCGGTGTCCCACGCACAGTTGTGGATTAAGTGAGCGCGTGTTTTTTTTTTTTGAAGGGATTATTATTATTATTCCCCGGAAAGCGATCCGCCAATCGACTCACGGTGCTGCTGGATAAACCGAGCCGTGCGTTGTAAGGAAACTTCACTGTGTCTCTAACCCTGACCCGGGAGTGCGGACGGACGCACAGTGTCGAGGGAGAGCTTCACTGTGTGTGTCTAACCCTGACCCGGGAGTGCGGACGGACGCACAGTGTCGAGGGAGAGCTTCACTGTGTCTCTAACCCTGACCCGGGAGTGCGGACGGACGCACAGTGTCGAGGGAGAGCTTCACTGTGTGTCTAACCCTGACCCGGGAGTGCGGACGGACGCACAGTGTCGAGGGAGAGCTTCACTGTGTGTCTAACCCTGACCCGGGAGTGCGGACGGACGCACAGTGTCTCTAACCCTGACCCGGGAGTGCGGACGGACGCACAGTGTCGAGGGAGAGCTTCACTGTGTCTCTAACCCTGACCCGGGAGTGCGGACGGACGCACAGTGTCGAGGGAGAGCTTCACTGTGTCTCTAACCCTGACCCGGGAGTGCGGACGGACGCACAGTGTCGAGGGAGAGCTTCACTGTGTGTGTGTGTCTAACCCTGACCCGGGAGTGCGGACGGACGCACAGTGTCGAGGGAGAGCTTCACTGTGTGTGTGTGTCTAACCCTGACCCGGGAGTGCGGACGGACGCACAGTGTCGAGGGAGAGCTTCACTGTGTGTGTGTGTGTGTCTAACCGTGCTGTGGCTGTCCTGGGAGTGGTAGGCGGCGGAAATTTGTGTTCCCGGTTGGAGTGTTTCTGAGAAGCGAGC
>NW_024704772.1:2801936-2867675 GCF_018977255.1 Callorhinchus milii | reverse complement strand
CTTACTCCCCGACCGGCCGCCTCCCCTCGACTTGTCCCTCGTGCCCTCCGTTCCACCGTCGGTGGCTTCGCTTTCAGCCATTGCGCCCCGACACTCTGTTGTCGCTCTCTCCCTCTATCCCTCCCTCCGCCTCACCCCCTCCTTCCCCATCTTCAGGTCGCGCTTGAGGACCTTCCTCTTCGACCGTGCCCATGGTCCCCCCCCTCCCCCCCCGGCTCAGTCGCTGTCGAAGGCTCTGGGACCCTACACCCATGTCTGAGGAGCGCTGTGTAAATGCAGGTTACCGTCAGAGCGCTGTTCGTAAGTCGAAGGGAGTGTGTGTGTGTGCGTGTTTATGCGTGCGCTTGCGGGTGCGTGTGTACGCTTGTGCGTGTGCGTGTGTGGGCTGGGGGTGAAGGGGTAGGAGTGTTGAGCGCTGAGCACTCTCTCTCTCTCGTTCCAGAGTGAGGAGAAGAACAGGCAGCTGCAGGACTGGCTGGACACGTCCAAACAGAAGCTCCAACAGACACTCCGCAAAGCAGAGACTCTGCCCGAGGTGGAGGCTGAGCTCGCACAGAGGGTTGCCGCGCTCAACAAGGTCCGGCGGGGGAGGGAGGGGTCAGGGCGGGGAGGGAGGGGTCAGGGCGGGGGAGGAGGGGTCAGGGCGGGGGAGGGAGGGGTCAGGGCGGGGAGGGAGGGGTCAGGGCGGAGGAGGGAGGGGTCAGGGTGGGGGAGGGAGGGGTCAGGGCGGGGAGGGAGGGGTCAGGGGGGGAGGGAGGGGTCAGGGCGGGGAGGGAGGGGCGGGGGGAGGGGTCAGGGGAGGAGGGGTCAGGGGGAGGAGGGGTCAGGGCGGGGGAGGGAGGGTCGGGGGGGAGGGCGGGGAGGGAGGGGTCAGGGCGAGGGAGGGAGGGGTCAGGGCGGGGGAGGGAGGGTCAGGGCGGGGGAGGGAGGGGTCAGGGCGGGGGAGGGAGGGTCAGGGCGGGGGGTTAGGGTCAGATCGGGGTGGGGGGGAAGGGGTTCATGTCGTGGGTCAAATTGGGGCGAACTTCCTGAGGGTCAGGTTGGGGTACTGTCGGAGCCAGTTTCGGGGGTTGAATTGGGACTGGGGTCCTGGGGTTCATGTCGGGGGTGGCGTGGTGGGGGTGTCAGATAAAATTTGGGGCCAGTCGAGGGTGGATGGGGGGAAGAAGAGGAAGATATGATGTGCGGGGAGTGGGGTGGATTGAGGGGATGGATTGAGGGGATGGATTGAGGGGGATGGATTGAGGGGATGGATTGAGGGGATGGATTGAGGGGATGGATTGAGGGGGGTGGATTGAGGGGGAGGATTGAGGGGGTGGATTGACGCGGATGGATTGAGGTGGAAAGTATTTACTGACTTTGGGCAAGTCCCTGGGTTTTCTAGGCATCCAATTTTACAATGACCTCACTCGATGAACAGGATCAACGAGAGCTGAGTGGGAGGACGTATAGGGTGGAGGGAGGTTCGTAAACCTGCTCACTTCCGAGTGAATGAGCCTCTGCAAAATACACAGTCGATTCACTTTACTTCACAGTTACATTCTCCCAGCAAGTGGCTGTCTCTCGCACAGGCAGCTGTACAGCGCGGGCAGCGTATACACGTACTGTTTGTCCACAGGCCGTGTAAATGAGCTCCTGTTTGCACAGAAGGCACTTACCTTGCCTTGAGCCTCACATCTGGACCAGCGCTTGCTTTACAAGATGTCATCGTTTCCGAAGGCAGGGGAGACAGCAACGAGGGGGGGGGGGCATATTGGACTTTCCCGAGGGCTGGAGACTTGCCCACTTTTTGGTTTGACGCAACACATCGCCGTTGCTTAAGAGTCTCCAAACCAAGCTGAGATTTCCACGCCTCCCACCTACACATTGACGTCCCAGATGCGCTCTCTCTCCCCCTTTCTCTCCCTGGAAGGACGCGCCCTGCTCAGCTAATTCCAGAAAGTATTGGCAAGGTTGCGCAGGTTGGCAAGAGCCGAGGCTTGGGTGGGGGTGGGGGTGGTGGGGGAGAGCAGAAAGTGTAACGTTAAGGTAACGTCTGGAGTCCAACACGGCTAAAAACCGCATTATAACCGCTTTATAAATATAAATCTTGTTACTGTTGTTGCTGCTCCCGCTTTTCCTATTCCCGACGACATTCCTAGAAGAGAACATAAAAGTTATCCAATGAAGGAAAGCGAATGATAGTAATCCTTGCGTTCGATACACTGCCTTATCGTCGCGACGTCTCAAAGCGCTTCACAGAACACGTTGTAAAGTGGATTGTATATTTTGTGGGCGAAACACCAATTGCGCACAGAGCGGTAGATTGAGTGACAATGATTTTTTTTTAAACCCCTGGAAAGTGACTGCTTTCCTACTTACTGCCGGGTAAGCGGAGACGTGTGTGTGTGTGTGTGCGTGTGCGTGTGTTGGCGAAGGAAATATGCCTAAGGTCTCACCCTGCCTGGGAGTCGAACCCTCCTGCGAGGCGAGTGCTCTAACCGCTGAGCTACGGGACTCCAGGATAGCGTCTCGGAGCGCTGTACAGTGGCAGAATTGGATACTGACCGATAGAGAAGGGGGACGTGAGCGTAGACAAGGTCGAAGAGGTAAGTCTTATCAAGTCGAGGGATGTTATTGCTGGGAAACAGCACTGTACGCGATTAACAGCGGACCCCGAACTATCCCAAGCCCTGGGAATTTTAACCTTAATTGTTTGTTTGAGAGCTTAATTTGCCTCCAATCAGCAATCCAAACAGTAATATTCACCTCATCACTCACATTTTGAGATAAACTGTGACATTCTCTCACGGGGGGGGAGAAAAAAATAAGATGTGGAGTTTGTTTTCCTCACTCCTGCTAAAAAAGCAAGTAGGACTCTTCCATTTTCATGTCAGGATATCTCTGATCCACTGTAGTGACTGTGTGTTCTGCTGCTTTCCCCCTTCCCCACTATTCCCCACCTCACTATTCCCCATCCCACTCCCCCACTATCCCGCCTCCTCCTCCCCGCTGCAAAAATTATCATCATTGCATTTGATATTGTGCCTTATCGTGCCATCGAGATGCCTCGAAGCGCTGAAAGTGACTGTGTATTTGTAGGATTGTCAGCCCGTTAGTTCACCGCGAGAGAGAAACTCCCTTCTCTTTTCCAACAGCACTGTGTGGGATGTTTAACGTCCACCTGGACCGGCGCAGACGGGGAGTGAGGTTCGACGTCTCATTCGAAGGACGGTGTCTCTGACAGTGCAGCGCTCTCTCTCTCTCTCCTTCTCTACCCTCAGCACTGGGCTGAAGCGACAGCCTGGACCGTGAGCTCAGATTCCCCGACGACGCGGGGGTTCGAGTCCACAACCTTCTGACTCGGAGGCGAGAGCGCGAGTGACTGTCTGAGGGCGGTGGAGCCTGGAATTGGGTCGTGGGCGGGTAGTGTGGTTTGGGAGTCCGGTGTCTCGGTGGTTAGAGCCCTCGCCTCGTAGCTGAGAGGACCCGAGTTCGATTCCCAGGTGGTGCGAAAGGTTGGACAAGTTTCCTTACGCCCCACACACTCACACACACTCACACACTCTCTCACACACTTACACTCACACACACACTCACACACTCACACACTTTCACTACACTTACACTCACACACACACACACACTTACACTCACACACACACACACTTACACTCATACACACACACTCACACATACTCACACACACACTCACATACACATACTCACACACACACACATGCTCTCTCGCACACACACTCACATAGTCACACACACACATTCACTCACATGCTCTCTCGCACACACACACACATACTCACACACACACTCACTCACACACCTACACTCACACACACTCACTCACACTCACTCTCTCACACACTCTCTCACTCACACACACACACGCGCACGTGCGCCTCTGTTTACTTAACATTAAGTGGGAACCCGGTTATGAGTGGATTGGAGGATCGCGTTCCTGAGGGTTAATAATCCCTTTTAAAAGAAATAACAATAACAATAATAATAATAATAATAATAATGCGGTCGCTCTGATCCGCGGCTGTTTGTGGAGACGCTGTCGTGCGCAATTGGCCGCCGCGCTTCGGCCGCAATATACACAGTCACTACACTTTACAGTGCGTCCTGTGAAGTGCTTTATCAAATGCAATGATTATTATTATTATTATTATTTATAATCACAGGAGCATCAGTTGGAGCCAATCAGAAGGCGGTGGTGGATTAGCCAATCAGAGGGCGGGGAGTGTTAACCAATCAGAGGGCGGTGGTGGATTAGCCAATCAGAGGGCGGGATGGATTAGCCAATCAGAGGGCGGTAGTGTATTAGCCAATCAGAGAGCGGGGAGTGTTAGCCAATCAGAGGGCGGGATGCTGGTTGCTGGGGTTACGGGGGGGGTGGAGTTTGGCGGGAAAGTGGAGAAGCGGCGGCGGTGATAAGGCCGTCAACACAGCCTCGGCCTCGCGCTCACTCACACACTCAGGTACCGCCCCCCCCCCCACCCCGCGAGGGGGACACGGAGGCCGCGGCCCTGAGCCTCTGGGGATCACAGCCCCGAGAAACAGGAGCGGGAGATAAATGTCCCGGAGAGGGGGAGTGGGGGGGCAGAGGGGGAGTGGGGGGGGGCAGAGGGGGAGTGGGGGGGGGGCAGAGGGGGAGTGGGGGGGGGGGCAGAGGGGGAGTGGGGGGGGCAGAGGGGGAGTGGGGGGGGTGTCAGATGGGGAGAGGGAGAGGGGGATGGGGGGAGAGAGGGAGTGGGGGGGCAGAGGGGGAGTGGGGGGCAGAGGGGGGAGTGAGTGAGGGGGAGTGGGGGGGGAGAGAGGGAGGAGGTAGAGGGGAGAGGGTGAGGGAAGGGGGAGAGATAGAAGGAGAGACAAGTTCTAGAGAGAACGTAGAGAGAGAGAGAGAGAGAGAAGGATAGAGGTAATGAGAGCGATGGAGAGAAAGACAGAGTGGGGGGGGAGTGGGAGGGGGGACTTTCCGGGTTTGTTTGTGTGACACTCAGTCAGAGACGGGGGGGAGTGGGGCGGGCGGGTGGGGGAGAGAGAGAGAGGGGTCCTTTATGATGGTGCGTACGGTCACATCCCCCTCTTCCCCCCCCCTCCCCTCTCCCGGCACCGGCCCGGGAGTGGGGGGGGGTGGTCAGACTCCGCCCCCGTCAAGCGCTCTGAGGCGCTACCCCTTGCGAAGGGCGCCCTCCTTTGTCGTTCGCTGAAGCACCAGAGTGGAACCCTTCCGGTCCCGAAGTGGTCGGGTCCCCCCCCCCGAGCCCTCGGCGTCGTGTCTGAACCGAACTCGTACACTGTGCGGTTTCGCCCCCGAAATGCGCAGTCGGTTGGCTTTGTCCTGCGTATCCCCTGAGGCGCTTTGAGGCGTCTCAACGACCTGATGCGGCGCTGTACCAAATGCAAGGAATCTCCCATTATTATATTATCTATTAATAAACCCGACTGCGACGATCGACTGCGACTGCTTTGAGGATTCGCGGGTGAACCGCACAGTGTGTCCACCGATGGTCAATAACGGTAATCCGTAACGCTGGATAATCCTCATCGTTGCCTTCGAGACGTCTCCAAAGCGCTTCACAGGACGACACGCTGTAAAGCGGGTTGACTGGGCGACATGCCTGCCCCTTGGCGTGGCAGTGGGGTGACGCCTTTCTCCCGTCTCAGTGCAGGATGCAATCTGTTCGGAAGAAAGCTTCGGGGAGCAGCGGGAACCCGTCGCAGGCCAAGCGCTCGAGGGCAGACCCCGAGGATGAGGGGCCCTCTCACTTTGAGGAGGAGCTGGCTTACCTCGACGAGGTGGAGGCAGAAATGGCACTGGAAGCCAAAGAGTCGCAGATGAGCCATGATGTGATTCCAGTCGGTAAGGAGAGACCATACAAACACACACCACACACACACCACAGACATACCACACACCCACCCACACACACACACACACACATACATACATACACACCCACACACCATCACCCTTTACTGGTTTGTCATTTTGTTTGTGTGATACAGTGACAAAATGAGTTATTGGCTGTGAGTTATGGGAGGTTTTCACTGCTTTTCTCTCTCTCTCTCTCTCTCTCTTTCTCTCTCTCAGGGAAGCTCTTTTCCCAGAAGGTTGTGAACCCAAAATGGCAGCGTCCTGCTCCGCCCAAGATCAACCCCAAAACTGACAGCTTGACCTTCCAGCAATTGGAGTTAGAATATTACGTGGGTGAGTAGCGCTGTAGAAGTCCTGTTCCTCCGCAGACGCACATCACCAGCACTGGGTGCTTCATTCATTGGTGTTGGAAGTCTCCCTCCCTCCCCACTTTCTAATCCCGCCTAAAGACCTTCCTTTTCGATCGAGCTTTGTTTTTGAAGGAATTATTACCCCCGACTAACAACTGGGTATTTACTGCTAGATAAACAGGCGTGTGTGTGAAGTGAGGAAACCTGCCCAACATTTTGCCCTGTAAATAGTTTACAGTATTTTCTGAAGCACTTCGAGACGTCCCGAATACATGAAAAGCGGCTGTATCGAATGCAAGGATTATTATTATTATTAAACCCGTATTTGATAGATTGCATTTTCTTGTTTTACTGTTAATTGGGAGCTTTCTGTTCTCGCAGGGTGTCACATTACAGGAATGCCAGGCAACAGGCAGGGACCGGTTCCTATTATCCGGATGTTCGGAATCACCATGGAGGGAAACAGCGTCTGCTGTCATGTGCACGGCTTCACACCTTATTTCTACATCCAAGCGCAGGCCGGTAAGATTTAATTATAGTTCTTGCCTCCATCAAGGCATGTTTCAAGACCCTCCTCTTCACCTGCACCTTCAGTCAACCTCCTACCCCCTGCCGTCCTTCTCCCCCCCACCCCTATATTCCTACCATTGCTAACTGTGACACTGGGCTTTTCCTGTCAGGATTCAGTACAGAGCATCTGTGGGACTTTCAGCGAGAACTGAACAACGTAGTGCTGAAGGACATGAGGTCGAACAAAGACAACCTCATACAGGCGGTGCTGGCTGTGGACATCTGTATGAAAGAGAGTGAGTGTCTTGACTTGCACCCGGTTTCTGATGAATCCTCTACACTCACCCCCCCCCCCCCGCCCCACCCCGCAATCTTTTCCCTTTCACTAGAATACTGTCGCACTCTGCCTCGCCCCAGTATGCATGTGTAGTTTCTGTTGTAGGCTTGCTCCACGTCCCCTCCTCTTCGCTTCTCCTAATCCCAACACCCAGCTCTGATCCACATCCCTGACTGTCCAGCGTCTTAGGACGTCCTCCCGAAGTGAAAAGCGCTGTGTAAATGTCATTTGTTGATGGGCCGCAAGAGGAATCATTTCCACAAACCCTTCTGTTCTGAAATCTAGCCTTCAAATCTGGGTTTAATGTCTCTTCTAAAGTACAGCACCTCTGACATTGCAGGCTGGGCGTCAGCCTGGTTTAGCAGCTTGGTTCCTGATGCCCAACCTTAATAAATTTATCACGTCTTCGAGACGTTCCAAAGAGATTATACTGTCAGGTGAATTGGCCGTGTATTTTGTGTTCTTATCAAAGTGGTAAGAGTGACAGCGTGTTTGAACATCCTATACCCAGACTGTAACTGGAGGAATTGGGGCGGTGTGTACGTCGGAGAGAATGTTTGTAACTCTCTTTGCGAGCTGTGTAATCACCGTGTGAATCCCGCAGATATGTACAGTTACTGCGGAAACAAGAAGCTGCCTTTCCTGAAGATCACAATGGCGCTCCCTCGCCTGGTCGCCCCCGCCAAACGGCTGCTGGAGCTCGGGTTCCACTTCGGCCACTTCCCCATGCACAACTACCAGTCCTACGAGGCCAACATCGAGTTCGAGATCAGGTACGTGGGTAGCACAAAACCCCCGACTGTCCAGCGCCCTGGGATGTCTTTCCGACCTGAAGGGCGATATGCAACGACAACACACGACATTTACACAGTGCCTTTCACGCCAGGAGGACGTCCCAAGGCTCTGGACGGTCAGGGATCCGCACCCGAGCTGGTGGTTGGGATCAGGAGGGGGTGGAGAGAGGGGTAGGAGGGTGACCAAAGGCACAGTCAAACAGGAGGGTCTTGATACGGGTATTGAAGGAAGCAAGGGAGGCGGCGAGGTGGAGGGACGTGAAGCAGGATGGAGCCCGCTGAGCGGAGGGAACGGACAGGTTGGTTAGGAGTAATTTGTTGATGTTGTTAAGCTTCATGTGTAGCACTTCAGCAATGCTCTGGCACTTCCCTACCTCTACGACCTGCTTCCTCCCCAGCCCACTGCCCCAGCCATTTCCTCCTCTCGACTGGACCCGGTCTCCTGCATGTCCCTCGTCCTCCCCGTTCCAGCATTGGTGGCCGCACTTTCATCTACCACATCTTGCAACTGTGGAACACCCTTCCACTATCCCTCTGCTTTGCCCCTTCCTTCCCCATTTTCAGGTCGCACCTGAAGACCTTCCTCTTTGACCGCGCTTACGGTATCCTCCCTCCCCCCACTTTGTTCTTATCAAAGTGGTAAAAGTGACGTTTGACGGTGCGTTTGAACACCCTCTGTCCAGACTTAAGTACAATAATAATAATCCTTGCATTTAATATAGCGCCTTATCACCTCTTCGAGATGTCTCAAAGCACTTCACAGAATACACTGTAAATTGGGGTGAATGTGTATTTTGTGGTCCGATTTGATAACAGCTTTTAAGAGAGAACTGGACAGGTATCTGGGGAAGACGGGTTTGTGGGGTTATGGGGAGAAAGCTGGTGATTGGGGTTAGTGAAAATGACGCTCTGTCAAAGAGCTGCACAGACTCGATGGGCCGAATGGCCTCCTTCTGTGCCGTAACATTCTATGAATTCTCTGAACCTATGAAAAGTGGCAGCCAATTGCACACAATGACACATTTGTTTCAGGAGACGGAGAGAGATAATAATAATAATTCCTGGGTGTTTCTGGCGCTTATGAGGTTGCAGTGCTTCTGTCCTGTTAACAGAGGCCCTCAGAGAGCCATTGAAATGATTCAGGGCACCGTAATGGCAGATAGTAGATACTGCAGCATTCCAGTCTAGTCCTCAGGTCCCTCTCCCTATGATGATTTTCTGTTTGTCCTAGCCTCTCAGTCTCTTCCTCATACCCATACCCACTGCTCTCCTGTACCAACACCGCTGGTCTCTCTCCATCATCCTGATATTGAGTGGAATCCTGTAGTTTAGGGGTTAGAGCACTTGCTTCTCAAGCGAGAGGACCCGGGTTGAATTCCCCGGGTGTGGAGAAACTTTATGCACGTCTCCTTACTACACACACACACACACACACCACACACGTGCCTCCATTTACCTAGCCATAAGTAGGAACCTGGTTGTTAATCGATTGTTGGATTGCTAGCCGAGGGTAATCATCCATCCAACAAAAATGTGGTTACTCAATCCATGACTGTGTAGGACTGTGTGTGGGACACTGCTGTGAGCAATTGGCTGCCACGTTTTGCCCATAAAATACACTCCACTGTATTCTGTGAAGTGCTTCGAGACGTCTCAAAGACGTGATTGGCGCTGTATCAAATACAAGGATAATTATTATTATTATCCTCCATCTGATAAGGAGGACATATCTAAGCAGTTGAAACATCAATTGAAAATCCTTTTTTGTCTGTCTGATAGGTTCATGGTAGACAGTGGCGTTGTGGGTTGTAACTGGATAGAAATCCCTGCTGGGAAATATCACTTGCGGGAAGAGCAGTTGGTTGCAAGCAACACAAAGGACAACTCCAGAAAGGTATGTCTGGCGTAAAACAAAAAAGCATCGACCGGCCAGAAAGAGCCTCCCTAAAAAACGGCGCAGACAGCACAGCTGACAGTGTCCTGCTTCCCTTCCACAGCGCGTCTCATCTCAAGATTGATTAGGGAAGAACGGCGCCGGTTTCATTTGCATTTCAGGTGGTTGACGGACGTTAAGGTTGACCTTTGGGTTGGGGTTGTGTTGCTAGGTGTCACTGGCCCAGCTCGAGGTGGATGTGTCCTGGACTGAAATGATCAGCCACCCTGCAGAGGGAGAGTGGCAGAAGATCCCGCCACTCAGAGTCCTGAGCTTTGACATCGAATGTGCTGGCAGGAAGGGTACGTTTAACACAGCGGCCGTCTTTTTTCCGTGGGACGTCCTCCTGACGTGAACGGCGCTATACAAGTGTAACTTGTTGTTGTTGTTGCCAACAGTGACCATCCTCTTCAAGCGCTTCGAGACGCGGTCTGGCGTGAAGGGCGCTATGTAGAATGCAAGTTGTTCCTTAAAGGTTTCATTATTCCCCCCCCCGATTATTTAATGGGAGTAAAGAATTTAATAATAATAATAATCCTCGCATTTGATGTATACAGCGCCTTATCGCACCGTTGAGACGTCTCTAAAAGCGTTCACAGAATATACTGTAAAGTGGAGTGACTGTATTTTATGGGTGGAACGCGGCAGCCAATGGGGCATCGAGTGACCCATTTTATTTGTATTTTGTTGGGAGAGCATTACTATGTAGAAGATTTACATTGATTTGATTCTAAGCTTATTCCCACCCCCACCCCACGCAGGTATATTCCCGGAGCCTGACAAGGACCCTGTGATCCAGATCGCGAACATGGTGCTGAGACAGGGAGAGAAGGACCCTTTCATCCGTAATGTCTTCACCCTCAAGGCTTGTGCCAACATTGTGGGCTCCCAGGTCATGTGCTTCGAGCAGGAGAACGAGCTGCTAAAGGTGCAGGAATTGAGCAGGAATCTGCTCTCTCTCTCTCTGTCTGTCTCTCTCTTTCTCGCGCACGCGCGCGCACTCTCTTTGTCTCGCTGTGGGATGAATTTAGTTGCCTTTCGGAACTTCTCTTATTGAGGCTCGTAAGCAATTCAATTCCTCCAGGAGACATTGGGGTTCACTCATGTCCCCCGCCGTGCCCTGACCACTCCATCATCGTCGGTTTGGCCTTCAGCCTCTATGCCCCACCCTTTGAAATTCCATCCCACAGTCCCTCTGCGTCCCTCCTTCGCCTCCTTCAAGGCCCGTCTCTTCAACCGCACCATTGATCACCCTCCTACCCCCCCCCCCCCCCCCCCACGCTTCCTGCCCTCCCTCCTGATCACAACCCCCCCCCACCCCAGCTTGGGGCAAATTCCTGACTGTCCCGCATCTTGGTCTTCCCAACGTGAAAGGCGCTGTGTAAATGTAACTTGTTTTGTTATCATAGAATCTTACAGCGCAGAAGGTGGCCATTCGGTCCCCTCGTGCCTGTGCCGTCTCTTTGAGAGAGCCACCAACTAGTCCCACTGTCCCGTTCTTATCCCATAACCCAGTTGTTGTTTGCCAGATCCATTCACATTTTCAAAACGGAGATAGATAGATATTTGTTAGGTCAGGGTTTTAAGGGATATGGGGCAAGGGTGGGTAACTAGACTTGAGTTACAAATCAGCCATGATCTTATAAAATGTCGGGACAGGCTCGAGGGGCTGAATAGCCTCCTCCTGTTTCTATGATTTCCAGAAGTTTTTAATCCAGAAGATGCCCAGAACATGAGGTGAGTCTGACTCCAGGCTGACTCACTGGAGTTTCGCTCACTACCATGAATGTGGGTATTTTCGGCAGATTGGGCCTGAGATTCATTCTGAGGTCCGTTCTCTCGCCATATCCTCTCCCTCCCTGAGTCAGACAGCGTCCTGCCCCCTAAAGTCTGGCCTGAATCATGATCACAAGACACATTCTCCTCGGCGGGCCCCCAATTTCTGAATGCGCGCGAGGGTGAGTTTCCGTCGCGCTTGCGGTCACCTCATCCCACCTCGCTTGGTGTTCAGACTCCGCCGCTGTCGAGCACTACCCCATGTGAAAGGCGCTGCATAAATGCAAGTTGTTGTTGCGCATTGGGTTTGAGCGATAGCATTGCAAAGCCTCTCAGTTTAGAGGTTGATAAACCAGCTTGATGGGGAGTCACCGCCACACAGGCCAGGATGTGCGTGGTCCACTGAGCACAACGCTACTTCGTTCCATTCAGTGGGGGGAGGAGAAGGTGGACTGGCCTGTTTCCGTATGACTCGGTTGTGTTTCGCTATAGGAAGATGTGCTCAGTTCCCAGGCCTTGCGCCGACCAGTGCAAAGCTGAGTCCTACAGAGTAATAATAATAGTATCAGTAATAATAATCCTTGCGATTGTTACAGCGCCTTATCACTTTGTCGCGCCGTCTCAAAGCGAATTGACTTGTGTATTTTGTGGGCGAAATGCGGGGGCCAGTTGCGCGGAGCAGTGACCCGCAACCGGTTGTGGCTTGAGCGCATAATACAATAGATGCTATCCACTGTAGTGACTGTTTTTGTAGGTAATCGAAGAGCCGTGTTGCTCACAGCAAGCTCTCTTCCCTCCTCACGCGCACACACACATACAGACATACACACACGCAGTCAAACATACATACAGACACGCACACTTGCAGTCGCACACGCACACTCAGGAACATTCATGACATGAATGAGCAGTTTTATCTGAAGGATTGTTGGCTCGGGCAGGACACCTGGAGAAACCTTCTCCTTTCCGGTGAAGATCATGCGATCTTTTAACATTGCCTAAGAGGGTATAAAGGAGGCCTCAATTATTATCTCATCCGAAAGATGGCCCCTCTGCGACAAAACAAAACTAGTTCTGCCTCTCCCTTCCCCCCCCCCCCCCGCCCCCCCGGCTGACAACTCCGACTCCAATCGATGAGATCAAGTCCCAGTATCTGACGTAACAGACCACAATCTTGAAGTGAAAGTTGACTTAATTTATCTGCAAGTAGTGAGTGCCCTGCAAGCGGGACACTGCCGCGCGCAATTGGCTGCCGCGTTTCGCCAATAAATATGCAGTGAATTCGCTCCGCGGTATATTCTTTGAGACATCTCGAAGTCGTGATAAGGCGCTGTATCAAATGCAAGGATTGTTATTTATGACACGACGCGTTTGACATGTTAGATGGTTCGTCAAATTAAAAGTTTTACCGTTAGAGGCATGTTATTAATAATTCTCACATTTGATACAAGTCGGGAGGACCTCAGGCACACATTACTGTAATGTGTATTTTGTGGATAGTAATAATAATGATAACAATCCTTGCATTTGATGTATCATTTCATTGAGAAAAGGACTCAAAGCGCCTCACCGAATATGGCTGCTCAATTTCGCCTACAAAATACATAGTCTCTACACTTTGCAGTATATTCTGTGAAGCACTTTGAGACGTCTTGAAGACGCTATTTCAAACGCCAAGGGTTATTATTATTTTTCTTTTTTGTCTTTCCCCAAAGGCCTGGGCAGAATTTATCCGTATGGTGGATCCAGATCTAATCACTGGCTACAACATCCAGAATTTTGACCTGCCCTACCTACTGAACAGGGCTCACGCACTCAAGGTAAGTCCCACTGCTTTTTATTCAGCCTCTCTGCTCCCTCCACTGAATCTCCATCCCATAGTCCCTTCGCCCCCCCCCCCCCCCCCACTCCCTTGCCTCCTTCAGGGCCCGTCTCAAGACCCTCTTCTTCGGCCGTGGCTTCAGTCGCCCTCCTACCCCCCACTCTCCCTTCCCTCCACCCCTCCTGATCCCAAACCTCAACTTTAGTGCAAATCCCTGACTATCCAACGCCTTGGGATGACCTCCCCACGTGAAAGGTGCTGTGTAAATGTCATTTGTTGTGATTAACACCCTATTAATAATAATAATAATCATCATCCTTGCGTTTGACGCCTCATCACATCTTCGAGACGTCTCAAAGAGATTCACAGTCTATTCTACAAAGTGAATTGGCTCTATTTTGTGGGTGAAACGCAACTGCCAATTGCGCAGAGCTGTTTACCAGGGAGAGGACCTCCAGATAGCAGCCCCTGGGAATGTCCTCTTTCCTTTCCCCCAACCACCCCCCAGACAGTCCCGATGACTGCTCTGCTTGCTGAGGTGGTATATTTCTCTCCTCACCTGTTTACGTGCTCTTGTTTTTCTCTCTAACGTCCAGGTGCTCACGTTTCCTTTCCTGGGCCGCATTCCCGGCATTAAATCCGTGATCCGGGATTCTTCCTTCCAATCCCGTCAGATGGGACGCCGAGAGAACAAGGTGATCAACATCGAGGGCCGGGTGCAGTTCGACCTCCTACAGGTGGGTGGCACCATTCCCCAGGTTTCGTTCCCCCCCCCCCCCGCTCACCACCCCATACACGCACACCTACACATGCACACGCACACGTACACGCACACACTCATGTAGGGTTTTGAGCTCACAGTACAGGTTAACTACCAAGCGGAGTCCTGTAGCTCAGTGGTTAGAGCCCTCGTCTCGAGCGAGCGAGGGGACCTGGGTTCGATTCCCGGGCAGAAACGTTGGGCAAGTTGCCTTATTCCACCCACCTCTGTTTACCGATGTAGGAACCGGATTGTTAGTCGTTTGTCGGATCGCTTTTCCTGGGGGTAATAATCCTTTCCAAAACAAAATTTATAATAATTTGGTCACTCAATCCACGACTGTTTGTGGGCAATTGGCTGCTGCGTTTCAAAATATACAGTCAATTCACTTTACAGTGAATTACTGTGAAGCGCTTTGAGTCGCCTCGAAGACGTGGTTAGGCCCTTTATCAAATGCCAGGGTTATTGTAGAAGCGTTAGATCTCATCTGATCAAACACTCAGCTTTCGAAATAGACTGTGGGTAGTCATCTGACAGTGTGTCTAGACTTCCAAAAGGAGTTTGACAAACACCGCAGAGACGTTATAAACTGATATCACTGAGCGTCATAGGAACAGGAATAGGTCGTTCAGCCCCTCGAGCCTGTTCTACCACTCTATTAGACCATGGCTGATCTGTACCTCAACTCCAATTACCCGCGTTCACCCTGTATCCTTTGATCGCCTGACTTAACAAACATCTATCCACCTTAGTCTTGAAAATCTGAATGAATCCATCCATAATCCACAGCCTTTTGGGGGAGGGAGAAAGCTCCAGATCCCACTACCCCCTTTGGGTGAAAAACTGCCTCCTAATTTCACTCCTAAATGGCCTGGCTCTAATCTTAAGATGACTCTCACCCCAGCCCCCCCCCCCCTCACAAGACACGGACATGGAAGAGTGACGGAGGCCAGAGCAATCAATGGACTCATTCAAAAAAAGTGCTTGATGCTGTTATGGGAGGATGGTTGGGTAGAGATTCTGGAAGGTTGAGAGGGCCTAAGGACCTTCTTCATCCAAACTGATCTTGTGACTGCAGATCGGTGCTGAGGTGAGGAGGCAGCTCGGTCATGATGTGCTATAAAAGTTTCTTAAATGGAGTCACCTTTCTCTCCCTCTCTTTCTCTCTCTCTCGCTCTCTCTGTGGACAGGTGCTTCTGAGAGACTATAAGCTGCGGTCGTACACACTGAACGCAGTCAGTTTCCACTTCCTACAGGAGCAGAAGGAGGACGTGCAGCACTCCATCATCAGTGACCTACAGGTAGCGACACTGGGTGTGGAGGGGGCGGGCGGGCGGTGGGGGATAGCCTCGGTGAACTGACGTGTAAGTGTAATAATAAATAATAATACTCGCATTTGATATAAAGTCTTGTCACGTCTTCGAGACGTCTCAAAGCGCTTCACAGGACACACTGTAAAATTAATTGACTATATTTTGTGGGCGAAACATGTCAAGCGACTGCCAGGGTGGTGAGCAAATTCTTATTTGACTCCCGACGTGAAAGGCGCTATACAAGTGTAATTTTACATTATGTTCTTATGGTAAGGACATATTCTGCTGGCGGCCCTTGGATGGGTCTTGAAGGAGGCAAGGGAGGGGGCGAGGCGGAAGGACTGTGGGATGGGGTTCCAGGCGCCTAAGCTATGGCGCTGTTGGTTTTCAGAATGGCAATGAGCAGACGCGGCGGAGGCTGGCCGTGTACTGCCTGAAGGACGCTTACCTTCCTTTGCGGCTCCTGGAGAAGCTGATGTGCGTCATCAACTACATGGAGATGGCCAGGGTGACTGGGGTCCCGCTCCCTTACCTTCTCTCTCGGGGACAGCAGATCAAGGTGGTCTCACAGCTGCTCCGCCAGGTAAGAGCCTCAGCGACGACAAGAAGAAGAATAGTCCTTGCAATTGATGCAATGCCTTATCATGTCGTTGAGACGTGTCAAAGCGCTTCACGTGATACAGTCGAAAGTGAATTGACCGTGTATTTTGTGGGTAAACACAGCGACCAATTGCACACAACAATAGTCCACAAATAGTGGATTGAGTGACTGTATAATATATATATATTTATTTTGAGAGATTATTGCCGCTGGAAAACGATCCGTCAATCGTCTTAACAACCGCCGGGTTCTTACTGCTAGGAAAATAGAGGTGTGCGTGTGTGTGAAGTAAGGAAACTTGCCTAAGGTTTCGTCCTACCCGGGAATTGTCCTGCGAGGCGAAAGCGCTAACCACTGAGCGACAGGGCTCCAGGACAAGAGCCTGCATTTGGCTCACGGCCTTAACATGGTATCATGTTCTCTCTCTCTCTCTCTCTCTCTCTCTCTCTTCTGTTTCCAGGCAATGAAGTATGACCTGGTGATGCCGGTGGTGAAATCAGAGGGAGGAGAGGACTACACAGGAGCCACAGTCATTGAACCGGTCAAAGGGTAAGGCTTTGGTCGATTGTTGTCCTGACGTGAAAGGCACCGTGGAAATGTAACTTGTTGTTGTTATTGAAATTGGGAATAGTTTAAAAATGCATCGTGTGTGGTTTTTTTCTCTCTCTCTCTCTTTCCTTCTAACTCTCTCTCCTGACTCTTGCAGCTATTACGATGTTCCAATCGCGACACTGGATTTCTCCTCCCTGTACCCCTCCATCATGATGGCTCACAACCTCTGCTACACCACCTTGCTGCAGGCAGCCAGCGTAGAAAAGTACAAGTGAGTCCTCATCTCGTCCGTCCGGCTCCTCTCCTGTTGATGCTCAACTCTTTCCTTGTACCATGTGGAGGCCTGTAGCTCAGTGGTTAGAGCACTCGCCTCGGAAGTGAGAGGACCTGGGTTCGATTTCCAGCAGTGCGAAAAGTTTCCTTATTCACACGCCTCTGTTTACCGGCAGTGGGTAGGAACCCGGTTGTTAGTCAATTGGCGGATCACTTTTTCGGGGGTAATAATAATTCCTTCAAAAAAAAATAACTTGGTCATTTCAATCCACGACTGTTTGTGGGACGCTGCTGTGCGCAATTGGCTGCCGCGTTTCACCCACTAATATACAGTCAATTCACTTTACAGTATATTCTGTGAAGCGCTTTGTGATGCCTAGAAGACGTGAAAAGCGCTATACCAAACGCAAGGATTATATTATTATTTATATGATGTTAAAGAGTAAATATTTGACTCGTCTTGTTCTGTGTTACTCTGTCTCCTGCTCCCCCAGCCTTTCACCAGACGAGTTCATTAAAACTCCAACGGGTGACCTGTTTGTCAAAGCTTCGGTCCGGAAGGGGCTTCTGCCTGAAATCCTGGAAAACCTTCTTTTTGCCAGGAAAAAGTGGGTATCAGAGACTTGGCCTGTTAGATAGGTCCCCGGGCAGATAGGGACAAAATCGCTTCCTGGGGGCAATAATTTTTTTTAAGAAAAATGTGGTCACTCAATCCACGACTGTTTGCGGGACGATAATGTGCGTAAGTGGCTGCCGTGTTTCCCCCACAACACACAGTCCATTCACATTGCGGTATTTTACGTGAAGCGCTTTGAGACGTCTCTAAGCCGTGATAAGGCGCTGTATCAAATGCAAGGATTATTATTGTTGTACGCTTGTATTTTTGCCGTCGAGCTCCGCCACCCTGAAAGGCGCTGTATAACGCACGTCGTCGTTGTAGCAGCATTTATTCTGGTCATTTGGTTTTCTGCCACACTGAAACCCATTTCCGTGCTTAAGAGTCTCCAAACCAGACTTGAGAGTTCCCTATATGTCACCTGCACACATGGAAATTCCCCTGTGTCTGTCTGGACGAGAATGCTCCCTCCCTCCGTGGAGAGACGCACCCTGTGTATCTAATTCCAGAGAACAGGAGGCGCAGGTTGGCAAGAGCCAATGTAATGTGTTGTTGTAAATGCTTATTTCTTTCTGATTTTTCTTTCCCTCCGAGGGCGAAGACGGAGCTAAAGAACGAGACGGACCCGTTCAAGAAAAAGGTCCTCGACGGGCGTCAGTTGGCGCTGAAAGTGAGCGCCAATTCCGTCTACGGATTTACTGGGGCGCAGGTTGGCAAGTTGCCCTGTTTGGAAATCTCACAGGTAGGTTCCAGTAACTCCACACCAAACTCCATATGCCCATCACCCAAATCCTTGCCAGGTTCCCTATCTCCCAACAGATCGACTTCCAAGTCACTCTCACCAACCAATCCCTTTACGCCTTAAATTCTCCTTCCCCATTTGTTTATTTAACTCTCACTCCCCACCCCCACACCCCCCACCCTTCATGGTTAATTCGGGTTTCCACACTCTACCATCAGTCATTTTCCCCACTTCCTCTGTAGTCATCCCACGCTCTTTCTGTTCTGGTCACTGTGAAGTGTTCAGACAACAATAACTTGCATTTAGATAGCAGCCCTCATCTCAGAGTGCTTAAGACATTCTTAAGTGAATCCAACTTCTAGGCTTCCCTCGATTGGGGCCGATACCCCTTCATACCATCATCCCATCATAACATTGAATCCTGGACTCAACCTCCTCCTTCCTCTTTACCCACTCCAGCTGTCTGTCTATTGGTCTCTGTGCAAAGATGTACTGTCTTGTCAGCCTGGATTGGTCTGTCAGCAAACTCTCCTCTGAGTCAGAAGGTTGTGGGTTTAACGCTCATGTCAGGACTTCGAGCTCACAGTCTAGACTGACGCTCCCAGTGCAGTGTTGATGGAGCGCTGCATTGTCAGAGGTGCCGGCCTTCACTTGAGACATCAAACCAAAGTCCTATCGGTGTATGGTCAGGCGGACAATAAAGTTCCATTGTCACTTTAAAAAAGAGAAAGGAGTGTCTCTCTCTCTCTCTCTCTCCCTCTCCCCCCCCCGGTGTCCAAAACAATTAATAAAAATGTGGCCGCTCAGTCCACGATGTTTGTGGGGACGCTGCTGTGCACAATTGGCTGCTGCGTTTCGCCCACGAAATACACAGGCAATTCACTCTACAGTATATCCTGTGAAGCGCTTTGAGACGTCTCGAAGACTTGATAAGGCTCTGTATCAAATCAAATGCAGGGATTATGATTATTAGAAGTTGTATGCTGCGTATGCCTACAAACATAGTCACTACACTTTCCAATAAGCGCCTTGAAATGTTTTGATGAGGCGCTACTTCAACTACGTTGACAGTTATAAGTATGTCTGGTATCTTGAAATTGCTCTTCACTTGTTTGAGCACACGTGCTGTTACCTTGGGTGTCTTTAAGCCATTTAACAGCGTTTATCCTTCTGTTAAGGTGCCCTTTAAACCTGGAGCAGCTCTCACACTGGGGATCAGCCTTGTTGCCCTTCTCTGTATTTGGGAGGAGCTGCTACCAACTTGCAGGGGAGAGACTTCATGGGGCAAGGGGCAGTGGGAGAGAAAGAAATATTATTCCTTCTCTCCGTCTCCGTCTCTATCTCTTCCCCTGCCAGGCGGAGAACGAATTAATACTTCGATCTACGAGAACCAAAATAAACCCCCAAGAAATTTCTTCCAGGAATTTCTCTTGATTGAAAATGAGTTTTAAAAAAAAAAAAAGTTTCGAAAAAGGGAAACGTGAGCTTTATTGATACCCCTCATGATGTTGCGAAACATCAACGGTTGTGCAAGGCCTACATTTGGTAAACGGATTATTTTTAACCTCTTAAACGCACGACTCTTAAGTCCGAGCAGAATGCCGGGCTGGTGGGAAACATAGCTTGTTCTTTGCGATGGGGTGGGGGGGGAGATGTTATTAATAATAATAATAATAATCCTTGCATTTGATATAACATCTTATTATGTCTTTGAGATGTCTTAAAGCGCTTCACAGTATACACTAATAATTGGGTCACTTAATCCACGACTGTATGTGGGACACTGCTGTGCGCAATCGGCTGCCGCGAATGATACATAGAACATAAGCATTTGCTCGGCGAAAGAAGACCAAGGTCCACCTAGTTCGCCTTCCACCATCCTCCAGTTACTTGACATGTCGTGTGCCAAATGTTTTTCTGAATCCCCAGATATTTTCTAGCAGAAATCTTATCTAATTTGTTCTTGCAACAAATCACATTTTCTGCTTCCACCGTCTGTCTGTCTCTCTTCCATAAGTTTACTGCTCGCTCACTGAAGTCGTGTTTCCACAGATTTGTCCTGAATTTCCCTTCCCTTCGATCGCAGGCCGTATCCTCTGGTAATAATAATCCTTGCATTTGATATAGTATCTTATCATTGTCTTCAAGGCTTCTCAAAGTGCTTCACAGAACGTGCTAAAAATTTGGTCACTCAATCCACGGCTGTTTGTGGGACAATTGCTGTGTGAAATTGGCTGCGGTGTTTTGCCTACGAAATACACAGTCACTCCATTATATAGTATATTATTGGTATTAAGTTTCTCAACCTATCTACTTTTTTACCTTCCTCGGCCACCGTTGCACCTTCTAGGTGGTCGGAAGGAGGGTATGAGAGCGCGAGAGAGAGAAAGAAGGTTCGGGAACTGTCACTGAGACGAGTGGAAAAGAAAAAGGGAACACTCGTGTTGTACATTCATAGAATTCTCTCGATGTATAGGGCATAAGCATTGTGCAAGAAATCTTTCAGTCTATGAACCTTAGATCTACACAACCTCCTGACACAGAGACAAGAGTGTGATAGACTGAGCCAAGTTGACACAAGGATAAACAGCTTTTTTTTAAATTTACTTCTGTAATTTCTCCTTTTCTCTCTCTCCCTCTCTCCCCCCCCACCCCCCCCCCACCACCTCCCCGTCCACCCAACTCTCTACTGTGGTTATTGGGTTGCAGGGGTTCCTATGAGTGAAGCTGGGTTTCCAGGGATATGTGATAATAATAAGATTCACAGAATATACTGTGAAGTGAAAGGCAAAATCCTGCAGATTCCGGAAATCTGATTAAAAACAGAAGTGACTGGCAACGCGCAGCAGGTCAGGCAGCATCTATGGAGAGAGAAAATGAGTTGAATTTTCCCCTCCCGATAAATGCAGTCCGACCTGCTGTGTCGGAATGACAGAGGAATGGATGGGGGTGCAGGGGGAGGAATGAGAGAGAGAGAATGCTGGAGGCTATGCTCAATGTGAGTGTTTTCAAAGCTGGATGAGATTGAGAATTACATGTGGTTTAACACCCGTAGTTCCTGTTGACAACTGACTACATTGGAGCACTATTTTGCTGCACTGGGAGAGGGTGGGGGGGGGAGGGAGGCAGGTTTTGTGGTAAATGGATCAACTTTTTAGGGTGGGGGAGAAGGTTTACCAATATTGGAGACTTGCTGGGTGACGGATGGATTTGGGGAGGGAAGAGATCAGCTTTTCCCCCAAAGGCTAATGGAAATCTGGAATGCTCTCCCCCCAAAAGGCTGTGGATTATGGCTGGATCCATTCAAATTTTCAAGGCTGAGGTTTGTTAGGTCAGGGGATCAAAGGGATACGGGGCAAAGGCGGATGAGGTACAGATCAGCCATGATCTTATCGAATGGCGGAACAGGTTCGAGGGGCTGAATGGGCTCCTCCTGTTCCTATGTAGAGAGCGAGGAGGAAGGGCAGGGGTTGGTTATGTATGCAATAATCCTTCCATTTGGTATAGCGCCTGACCACTGCTTCACTGAATACACTGTCAAGTGGATTGACTGTATATTTTTGTGGGCGAGACTGTATTTGAAGGCAAAACGTGCACAGCAACGTCCCGCAAAAAGCCATGAAGTGAGCGGCCAATTTTTATCTCTGGGGCATTTTTTGGCCAGGACACGATGAGAGAGAAAGTACCTTCTCTTTTCAAGTCATGCCATGGGATCTTTAAGGTCCACCTAGACAGATAAACGGGGCCTTGGTTTAACACCTCATCCGAAGATAGGCACTTCTTAGCGTAGATCCTGTGAATCCTTCGATAGTGTATCCCGTGAAGCGCTTTGAAACGTCTCGAAGACATGATAAGGCGCTGTATCAAATGTAAAGGCTATTAATATTCACACTAGTTAGCTTACAAGTGACACGATTTCACAAATACATGGCTGAAATAAAGGGGGCAGATTAGAAAATGTTTCTTTGCACAGAAGGTGCGTGCCTGGAATTCTCTGTCGCAAATCATTGTTGAAGCAGAGTCCTTAAGTCCTTTTTTTTCTCTCTCTCTCTCTCTGGTCAGCCTCCGAGGAAACCAATTGTACGAGACTGCGGGTACTCTATCTGGTATGCAGTCCACACGGTTTCCCTGGAGGTTAAGATGCTTTCCCCAACATTTCTCCTCTTGAAGCATCTTATTAGGACGTCCTCCCGACATGAAAGGCGCTATTCAAATGTAATCTTATTGTTGTTATATTTATTCCCTCTTTAAAAGTGTGTTGGACGAGCGAGTGAGCAGGAGAGTGGGGTTATACGCGATAGCTTGTGTATAATAATAATAATAATCCTTGCATTTGATTTGGTGTCTTATCACGTCTTCGAGGTGGCTCAGAATACACTGGAAAGTGAATCGACTGTGTATTTTATGGACGAGACTGTATTTGCGGATAAATGTGGCAGCCAATTGCACACAGCAATGTCCCAAAACAGTCATGGATTGAGTGACCGAGTTACTTTATTATTGTTCTTTTTCGAAGGAATTATTAAATTTGCCCAAAAAATATACAGTCAATTCACTTTACAGAATATACTTTGAAGTGCTTTGAAACGCAAGGATTATTATTATTATATTCAGTCGGTCCCAAAGGATTTCAGCCTGACATAATTAAGATTGCACTCTGCACAGAAGCAATCTCTGATGTTAAGAGGAGCATCTTGAGAGAGAAGACAGGAAATAGAAGAGAAGATTACTTCTCCACACAGAGAGAGTTTAGAGATTAAAAACCACCACCTCAGATGGCAGTCCACTCTCACTCTCACACTCAACTGGGAATCTCAAAAGAGTGGGGGGTGGGGGGGAGATTAGAATCTTTGTTTTTGTGTTCTCTTCACAGGAAAGTAGGTAGTGTTTGTAGGCAAACGGGTGGATACTTGGGAAGGGAGGACGTTGAGAGAGTTGGGAAATAATATTAATAATCTTCGCATTTGACCCAGCGCCTTATCACGTCTTCGAGACGTCTCAAAGCGCTTCACAGGATATACTGTAAAGTGGAGTGACTGTATTTTGTTGTGTTTGTGTGTGTGTGATTTGTGTGTTGTGTGTGTGTGGGGGGTAAGGAAACTTGTCTTAAGGTTTTGCCCTGACCCGCCTGGGAATCAAACCCAGGTCCTCTCGCTTGTGAGGCGAGCGCTCTAACCACTGAGCTACAGGACTCCTGGGAAGGGAACGTTTCACCACACGGAGAATTGGGAGCGCTATGGACCGCTACCTTGCGTGAGTGGGTAATTGTTAGGATAAGCTGATAGAATGAATGCATGCTGTTGTCATTAGGATGGGCCGATAGAATAGACTCTCGAGGGCTGCGTAGAACCAGGACCCAAGCTGGTGAGCTCCTTTGAGAAGGGAGCTTGGTGGGGGGGCGGGGGGAGGAGGAGATGTTACCCGACGGTTGAGGACTTTTTATCTCCGCCGTGTAACGGACTCAAGGGCAGGAAGAGGACAGGACAGTGCTGAGCAGGAAGGCGAGGTTCTACCACAGGAAAAGGTGCTCTCCGTGTGTTTCCTGGTCACTGTGGCTCGGAACATAGCAACTACACAGCAGCCACAATACAGTCACTGCAGGGCACACACACGCACACCAACCAGCTCCCTGCCCCCCCCCCCCCCCACCATTCACCCCCCCACCCCCTCCGCCTGCTAGCCAGGCCCTTTTACAACACAACCCACGATCTCCGCTCTCCGGAGTTGTGTAACTCTTTTTTTTTCCTATCCTCTTCTCTCGTAACCTGTTTGAAAGCAGCAAGCGTTCTTTCCCAATGCCCCACGCTTGCGCGGTTGCGGTCGGGATGCCAAAAGCAGCAGGGCTCAGCCTTGCCAGGGTGGGGCTCAGTCGCCGGTAACATCTGTCCGTTCAGCTGCAGCCATGGTTTTTAAATAGAAAAATGCATCTAGCCTCTCTCTCTCTCTCACACACACTCTCTCTCCTCGTTTGTCTGCACAAATCGATAGAGGCTTTCTGCTGAGTTTTGAATACAGCACAGAGTGGAATGGAGGTCATTCAGCCCATCGAGTCTCTGTTGGCTCGGTATACGTGGAGTCCTCTAGCGTAGTGGCTAACGCATTCGCCTTGCAAGCGAGAGAAGCCGGGTTTGATTCCCAGACAGGGCGAAAACTCCCACACACTGTTTGCCCAGTAGTAAGTAGGAACCCGGTTGTTAGTCAGTTGGTGGATCGCCTGGCTCAGTGGTAGCTCTCGTCCCTGAGTCAAAGTATTGTGGGTTCAAGCCCCACTTCGGGACTTTGAACTCACAGTCTTAAGCTGACGCTCCATTTGCAGTACTCGGAGTGCCTCCTTTGGATGAGATGTTTAATCAAGTTCCTGTCTGCCTAGTCGTGTGGATGTTCTTTTCTTCATTGCCTTTTATAAGCTTACTTTGCAAGTATCCATCTCTCTCTCCCTTGTAAGCTTCAATTTATCTCCATGGATGATCAGGAACTGGTTGGCAAGAGATAAGTCTTGGGAGAGCCAAGAATGTGCGTTGGGCTACTTGCTGGAGTCTTAACCAGAGAGTGCCGTCTGACAAGCTTTCCCCTTACTTGTCCAGCTCGGACTATCCTAACTCATAAAGCTTTGGCAGGAATCCTGTAGCTCAGTGGTTAGAGCGCTCGCCTCGCAAGCAAGAGGTCCCAGGTTTGATTCCCGGCCAGGACAAGACGAAACCTTAGCCAAGTTTCCTTACTCCCGACATACACACACACCCTCTGTTTACTGAGTAGTAAATGGGCGCATCGCTTTCTGGGAGTAATAATCCCTTATGAGGCAAAAGCGGGTAATTAATGTTGAGTTACAGATCAATTATGATCTTATAGAGTGGCGCTGAATAGCCTCCTCCTGTTCCTAGGTTCATTCAAAAAAAGATAAATAATTTGGTCACTCAATCCACAACTGTTTGTGGGGACGCTGCTGTGCGAAATTGGCTGCCGCTTTCACCCACAAAGTGTACAGTCAATTCACTTTGCAGTGTATCCTGTGAAGCCCTTTGAGACGTCTCAATGATGTCATTCAGTGCAATATCAACTACAAGGATTATAACTATTATTTTAACGGGCTGCGTGGGAAGGGTCTCTGCCCCCGGTGACTAGTCTACCCCTCTAAGTCCTGCCGATGAGCCAGACTGGCTGTGCGGTCAGAAGTGCCTTACACCCTTCCTGTCTGTCTTCAAAAAACCTTCCTTTTTGATGTGCTATTTTTTTCGCCTCCCCTTTCTAGTACCGTCTTAGCTCGGTTCGTTCGCCTTCCTTCCACGAAAGGTGCTTCGACAGTGTCAGTCACAGTGTAGACAAGTGGGTGTTAACAGTGGGGCGAGCATTCAGTCATTTGTTTCGGAAGGGGGTGGGGGAGAGGGAGAGCGTAATGACATTTTTTTACCCTTTGCCCAACCATGTGACTGGCATTTGAAGAAGTTCATATTGAGTCATGTTCGAAGAAAAAAGGGAGCTTGCTAAAAGCAAAACTGGTCAAAAAACCCAAAGCAGCAAATACAGCTTTCACAGAAATGTCTTTATGCTGCGTGGGCTTACGCTGGGCTTTGCCAGGTTTCCTGAGCTCCTCAATTCCATACGAGGTCAGCCGCAGCAACAAGAACAACTTGCACTTATACAGCACCCTTCGCGTGGGGTAGCGTCCCGGAGAGCTTGACAGTGGCGGAGTCTGACCCCGAGCCAGGCGGAGAGGGAGGGAGGGAGCGGGGAGATGACCTGAGCAAAAAGGTGGGATTTGAAAGGAGGGAAGGATTTGAAAGGTGGGAGGAAGGGAGGAAGGGGGCAAGGCGGAGGGATTGAGGGAGAGCGATCCAGAGCTTTGGGGCGTAGTGTAAGTCTTGGGACGTAAGGGACAAGCAGGAAGCCCGAGCCAGCCGAGCGGAGGCAGTGGGTGGTGGAGTAGGGCCGGTAAGCAAATCGGACTGTAGGGAGGTGCCAGGGCATGAAGGGATTTGAAACCGAATGAGAGGATCTTGAAGTTGATCTGTTCAGTAATTGGGAGCCAGTGGAGCCTGGCGAGGACTGGTTTAATGGAGGCAGGAGTTTACGGGGTGTGATAGGGAGCCAGTGGAGCCTGGCGAGGACTGGTATGATGGGGGATCAGCAGTATTGCTCGCACACATAACTACCTACACCTGTGTGACGCAATTCATGTTGGGTAGGGTTTCGAAGCACTGCACAGAGGTGGGGTTAGGCAATGAGGAAGGGGAGGTAGGGAGCTCCAGAGATTAGGGGGCGTAGTGACTGAATAGGTACTGCCGTCCTTCAGATGAGACGTCAAACCGAGGTCCAGTCTGTGCGCTGTTCAGGTGGATGTTAAAGATCACACGCAGCGCTACACGAAGAGAAGGGAGTTTTTCTCTCTCTCTCGGTATCCTGGCCAACAATCCTCCCAAATAAAAATACACAGTCACTACGCTTTGCTGTATATCCTGTGAAGCGCTTTGAGACGTCTCGAAGACGTGATAAGGCGCTGTGTCAAACGCGAGGATTATTATTATATTATAGTAATTTGTCCGTTTTTTTTAAACAAAAAGACTAAGAAACGAACCGGTTTTGTCTTCTCTACAGAGCGTGACCGGGTTTGGTCGGCAAATGATCGAGAAAACCAAACAACTGGTGGAGTCTCGGTACACCATCAGTAACGGCTACAAAGCAGACGCCAAGGTATAGCACACGGTGCTCAGTCCTCGGCCAGGTTACTCGTGGGACCTCAAGAGGAGGGTCTTGATACGGGCTTTGAAGGGGGTGGGGGGTGGTGGCAAGGGAGGGGGTTGTGGGGAGGTGGTGGTGAGGTGGAAGGACTTGTGGGATGGAGTTCCGAAGGCTGGGGGCAGAGAGGCTGAAGGCCCGACTGCCGATGGTGGGGCGGGCCGGGTGGGGGATGTGGAGCAGACAGTATGGAGGTAGCAGGTCACAGAGATGGGCAGGAGGAGCAAGAACGCGGAGGGTCTTGAAGGCGAGGGCGAGGATTTTGAACTCGATCCTCTGAGGGATGGGGAGCCGGTGGAGCCGGGCGAGGTTGGGGACAATAGGATCACGGAGCCTGGTGCTGGAGAGGACACGAGCTGCAGAGTTCTCGATGATCTGTAGCTTGTGGAGGGAAGAGCTGGGAAGGCCGACCAGCAGCGAGTTGCCTTCACTCGGCCTGTAAATAACCGTGAAGCGCTTTGAGCCACTGTGACACGATGAGTCCTTTCATCCCGCTTGGTTCCAGGTTATTTACGGCGACACAGACTCGGTGATGTGTAAACTGGGGACGCAGACAGTGGCGGAGAGCATGTCTCTGGGACGTGAGGTGGCTGAATGGGTCTCCAGCCATTTCACAGCTCCCATCAAACTGGAGTTTGAGAAGGTGAGAACCTTAGAAATTACTGTTCCTATCGGTCTACTATAACCCCATTCCCCTATTCTCTCTCTGTGTCTGTACTGGTGCTTTATCCCTGTTATATTTTAACCTCTTAAAGTATCTTAACACTTCGAATTTAAACGTTCTTCGCTATAACAAAGCATTTTCAGTTCACCTCGTCTCTTTTAAACGGTAATCGCATACAGAACTTAATAGGATTTGCCGTATGGGCTGATAACTCGCAAACAAAGTTCAATGCAGATAAATGCAAGTAGTGCACATAGGAAGCAAGCAAAGGAAACACATGTCCCCCATGGAATGGATAGAAATTGCGAAGGGGGAAGCTGAAAGAGATTGAGGGCTGTTAGTTGACTCATCGCTTGCATGTCAAAACAGCGTGAGGCTGCAATAAACAAGGCAAACAGGATGCTGTCTTGTGTTGCTAAGATCTCACAGAGCTCAGAGTCAAAGCTATACCTCGTCAGGTCCATCTTGGACTCTGTTCTGGTCACCCTGACAGAAGGGCCCTATAGATAATAATAATCCTGGCATCTGATACAGCGCCTTATTACGTCTTCGAGACGTCTTAAAGCGCTTCACAGGACACACCGTAAAGTGAATTGACTTATGTTTTGTGGGCGAAACGCGGCAGCCAATTGCACACAGCGACGTCCCTCAAACTGGTCGTGGATTAAGTGACCGTGATATTATTTTTTATTAGGGATTATTATCGCCCGCAAAGTCGATATATTCTGCGAAACGCTTCTGAGACATCTCAACGACGTGATAAGAGGCTGGATCAAATGCCAGGATTATTAGGATTTCCCAACACTTGGGGGAGAGAGGGGGAGGGAGCAGCATGTGGATTTAATCATGTTTAACTAATGACACTTAACTGCACAGACATCGTTCCCCTTATACAATCCTGGCGTTTGACACAGCGCCTCATCACGTCTTCGAGACGTCTCAAAGCGCT
Organism: Callorhinchus milii; assembly: GCF_018977255.1. NCBI lineage: Eukaryota > Metazoa > Chordata > Chondrichthyes > Chimaeriformes > Callorhinchidae > Callorhinchus > Callorhinchus milii. The sequence continues at coordinate 2,839,072 of NW_024704772.1, read as the reverse complement.
TCCCAGGATACACTGTAAAGTGGAGTGACTGTGTGTTTTGTGGGAGATGATAACTCTTCTGGAAACCCGTCCTCTCCAGGTGTATTTCCCCTACCTGCTGATCAACAAGAAGCGATACGCCGGGCTGTACTTCTCCTCCAACCCAGACACTCACGACAAAATGGACTGCAAGGGCATCGAGACCGTGCGCAGGGACAACTGCCCCCTGGTGGCCAACCTGATCAACACCTGCCTCCAGCAGCTGTTGATCGACAGGTGAGCTTGGGCGCCATGTGCTTTGTGTGGACTACAGGCTGGGAAAAGTAATGCCAGGGTCCTGGCTGGTGTGTCAAACACAGACCTTATATTGGATGGGGGAGTTGGGGTGGGGGGGGGGTTTGGGGGTGTCCAAACTTTTGGCCGTAAAACCTATTTTCTTCGAGACCCGCCTCAAGACCCTCCTCTTTGACCGCACCTTCGGTCACCCTCCTACCCCTACCCACTTTGCCCTCCAACCCCTCCTGATCCCAACCCCCAGCTTGGGTGCAGATCCCTAACTGTCCAGGGCCTTGGGACGTCCTTTGCCGTGAAGGGTACTGTGTTTGTTGTTGGTGCCGCTGAGGGCTGGATGCCCAATTCGAGAAACGTTCCCAGGTCACATAAGCAATATTTTTGTGTTTCCTTCCGCAGAGTAGCGTCCCTGAGAAATTTACGGGTTATGGAGGAGTAGGTGGGCCAGATGAAATGGAGGGAGCTGGTGGGGGTGGGTGGGGGGGAGAGGATGCGGATGAAACTGGCCCTCGGTCAGCCAGTCGGACAACCCTGGCTTAAAGGATCACAGGAGGCAAGCTGTTTGTCCCACTGTTGTCACGCTGTCTGCACATCAGAACCATTTGTACCAGAGAGAGCTCTCTAACGAGGAGGGTTGGTTGGTTGGACATTGCCACATTTTCCTGAGCTTAAGCCTTCAGGATGGAGAACCTGCTCAATCATGCAGTGTCTGACTGTCCAGCGCCTTGGGATGTCCTCCCGACATGAAAGGCGCTGTGCAAATGTAATTTGTTGTGGCGGTCTCGTTGCACTGACACTTGTGTTCTCTCTCTCTCTTTCCGTCTCTCTCCCTCCCCCTCGCTCTCCCCCCTCTCTTCCCCCTCTTTCTCTCTCTCTCCTCCTCTGTTTCTCTCTCTCTGTCTCCCGCTCTCTTCTCTCTTCCCCCCTCTCCTTTCCCCCCTTTCTTTCTATCCTCCCGCGGTGTCCCTCTTCCCCATCTCTCTCCCTCTGTGGCTCTCCCCCTCTCTCTCCCCCTCTCTCCCCCCCTCTCCCCCTCTCTCTCCCCTCTCTCTCTCTCTCTCTCCTCTCCCTCCTCTGGCTTGCTTCTCTCAGGGACCCGGCTGGAGCAGTGGAACACGCCAAAGATGTCATCTCAGACTTGCTGTGCAACCGGATTGACATTTCACAGCTGGTGATCACCAAAGAGCTGACTAGAGCTGCGGAGGATTACGCAGGAAAACAGGCCCACGTGGAGCTCGCTGAGAGGTATTGCCCCGAAACTCTGGAACTCTCTCCCTCAATCTCTCCGCCTTGCCCCTTCTCTCCCCTTTTTCAAGACACGCCTTAAGACTCTCCTATTCAACCGTGCTTACAGTCACCTTCTCCCCCCCCTCCCCAAGGGTCAGAGTTAGGCTCCACCATTGTTAAGCACTCTGAGACGCTATCTTGCATGGGGGGAGGGTGCTATATAAGTGCAAGTTGTTGTGGTGGTGGCTTATTTCAACTGATCCAGAATAGTAGAAACAGAGGACACAGCCTTGCGACTGGGGGGGTAAATTCAGAACAAATTATTTCTATTTCGGTGAGCGAATTGTAAACCTGTGGAACAGACTCTCTAGGGAGACGGTTGAAGCAGGACGTGTCGAGTCCTTCAAACGCAGACTCCATAAGTTTTCGCTTGGGAAATAGCATGATGGGATGTACTACATAGGCAGATAGTTCGGGACGTGTGTGTGTGTGTGTGTGTATGTATGTGACCGCCAGGAAGATGGGAGGCGAACTCGGTGGACCTTGGTCTTTTATTCGTCTAGCATTTCTTATGTTCTGATGTTATGTATTGTCCCCATTCCGCGTTAGGCTTCCTGCAGCGGAAGCCCCTACAGCCCTTTGGAAAGTCCAGCTTCCAAAGGCTTTGAGTTGATCACGAGTAGACAATGAGACTGGGAATTCCTCTGTTGAGAAACTCTTGCAGCACAGAACATAGGTCAGTGGTTAGAGCCCTCACCTCGCAAGCGAGAGGACCTGGGTTTAAATTCCGGGCAGGGCGAAACCTTAGGCAAGTTTCCTTACTCCACGTGCCTCTGTTTACCTAACAGCAAGTAAGAACCTGGTAGTTAGTCAGTTGGCAGATCGCTTTTCCGGTTGGTGATTATCCCTGATAAAAAGAAATAATAATCATTTGGTCACTCAGTCCACGACTGTTTGTGGGGACGCTGCTGCGCGCAATTGGTTGCTGCGTTTCGTCCACAAAATATAATATGCAGTCAATTCACTTTGCAGTACATTCTGTGAAGCACTTTGAGACGTTTTGGAGACGTGATAAGACACTATATCAAATGCAAGGATTATTATTAAGATTAGAGTTCCTCAGTTGAAAGTTGGGGGCACCAGCTGATTGCCCTGAAACTCTGGAACTTTCTCCCTCAATCCCTCCGCCTTGGCCCCTCTCTCAACTGTTTCAAGTCACGCCTGAAGGCCTTCCTATTCGACCGTGCTTACGGTCACCTTCCCCCCCCACACGGCTCGAAGTCAGGCTCCACCATTGTTAACCCTCTGAGACGCTGCCTGCGTGGGCGGGGGGGGGGGGTGGGGGCTATATATACGTGCAAGTTGTTGTTGTGCTGGTGGTGGTTTTATTTCTGGTCAGCTGAGTATCTAAGTTGCGAAGAAAACCCATCACCTTGCTTAAGCGTAAGCAACTGTCAAACCAGACAGTTCCAGATACGTAAGCTGCCCTCTACACATGAAAATTTCCCCATGTCTGGAATAGAATGTGCAATGTCTGCTGAGAGGGAAGCAACACTGCTTATGTAATTCCAGAAAGTTTAACAAGAGTCATTGCTGGGGTAATTGCTCTGGTACTCCATCCCACAGTCCCTCCGCCTCGCCCCCCCCCCCTCCCCTCCCCCTTCCCTCCTTCAAAACCCATCTCAACATCCTCCTCTTCGACCGCACCTTCAGTCACCCTCCTCACCCTCCATCCCCTCCTGATCCCAAGCTCAGGTCCTCCTGACGTGAAAGGCGCTATACAAACGTAATTTGTTGTTGTTGTTGTTGTATGATCCAAAAACCCTAGGGCTTGCCATTGAGAGAACTGTCTTACAAGCTTCCACCCGACCCGTTAAGACTTTGGCTGCCAGGGTTAGCAGGAGCTGAATGGGAAGAATCCTTGTCTACCACTAGCGTTTCCATTAGGAATTAATATCTGGGGATACAGTATATAGTTTGGGACACGATGTGTGCAAGCGACTGCCAGGATGGTGGAAGGCTAACTGGATGGGCCTCGGTCTTATTTTGTCTCGCAAATTCTTACGTTCTAATGTTCACGCCTGTGGTCAGATATAGCCTTGCAAAACTGCTTGGACAAGCAGCGGGAAATCTTGGCCAGACAGCGCTATCAATGGCAAACTATGCAGTTTTAGCTGGTCAGACGCCAGCAGTTACCCCCCACAACGCATACTCTGGGCTTCCCCCACCCCCCCCCAAGCCTTGGCTCTCGCCAACCTGTGCCAATACTTTGCGGGATTAGGTAAGCGGGGGGGGCGTCCCTCCAGGGGGAGGGAGAGAGAGAGAGAGAGCGCAGTCCATTCCAACGATCCATCTCTGCGATTTCCAAGCGTGAGTGGGAGGCACGGAATTCTCAGCTTGGCTTGGAGACTCTTAAGCAATGGTGACGGATTTCCGTGCGTGTCAGAACCACAAAAAAAAAGTTTTTTTTATCTAACTTGGGGTGGAAAAGAAAAGAAGAACGAAGCGGGTTTTGATGGCGGACGGCGTGCGTCTGTCTGTGCGTGTGTGTGTCTGTGTGTGTGTGCGCGCGCGGAGGATCTCGCTGTAGCTTAAAGACGGCACGACATTTTTATTGTTGTCTTGCTCCAGAAAGAAGTGGCAAAATCGTTGAGATAGTTCAGGGGCAGGAAATGCAGAAATAGCTCTCGGAGGCTGGGTCACAACAGCTGCAGCTCCACAAGCCGTTGTTGCACACACACACACACACACTCTCACACTCTCTCACACACACACACAGACACAGACGCACGCGCAGAAAAAAACAACTTGTGTTCGTCTTTTTTTTTTTAAGTTTTAATATTTCATTGGCACGTCCCTCCCCACCCCTTTCCCCGAATCGCGGGTGGAAAACTACGGGGACAAGGAGGAAGAGAAGGCCGTTCGAGTCTGTTCAGATCAGTTTATTGGATCGCGGTAGATGTTTTAATCCCATTTTATCGCCTTTGGTCCACACACCCCTACCTTGCCAAAGGTCTGTCTACCTCCCTTTCAAACACGTTCCACCATCAGGTGGCCCTGCGCCGTAAACGCAAGTTGTACGTTAGTTGATCCTGACTGAACAGCCTTCCGTGGATGTGCTTTCCCCCCCCCACCCTCTAGTTGATCAAATAATTGGTCATTCGATTCTTGGCTGTTTGCGCGACGTCGCTGCGTGGAAATAGGCTGCCACGTTTCGCCTACAAATACAGAGTCTCCGTACTTTATAGTAACTCATATCAATCTGTCCGCTTCCTCCGCTCAGCCGCTTCCTCCGCCCTGCTCCATGTCCCCCGCCCGGCCCAACCCACCGTCGTTGAGACGCCTCAACGACGTGATAAGACGCTGTATCAGATGCAAGTGCTGTTATTAACTGACGCTGGGTTCAAAACTGCCTCTCTCCGTGTGACACGATATAATACAAGACCCCAGACTCCTGAGCGCTTTCCTCGTCTAAAGCCATCGTTACGGCTGTGGTTCGGGTCGGGCCAAGAACTCAAGCTCTGCGACTGACCAGGTGATCCGCTTATCGTGATCCGTCACAGGCCCCTTCTCCGCCCTCGCCTACAGCCCTGGGCAGGTGTTCACACCGCCTTGGCTTATTATAGCACACGTCAGGCCCACACGAGGGACTGTGGACCTTGCCTTGGCCCAGTTGTGGCTTGTCTGTGAGTAGGTGGAACCGCTGTAGCGCGCAACCCGGGCTATTTTTAGGCCTCGAGTTGGTGCAGGGTTCACGCTCTAATCAGCTTTGATTGGCCGCGCATTCGGCAAAGAAAGTAACAGTAACTCCGAGTTTCCATCGAGAGGTCAAAGCAGATGTGTTCCTTGCAGGGGAAGGTGGGTGGGCAGGCGGGTGGGTGGTGGGGTGGGGGGGAAGTAAGGGAAAGGCACACACCACGAAAGCAGAGAGAGACTGAGAGATAGGGAGGAGAGAATGTGGAGTCCCTGTAGCTCAGTGGTTAGAGCCCTCGCCTCGCAAGCGAGAGGACCCGGGTGCAATTCCCGAATAGGGCGAAACTTTAGGCAAGTTTCCTTACCCCACACACGCGCACACGCGCGCCTCTGTTTACCCAGCAGCAAGTAGGAAGGAACCCGGTTGTTAGTCGATTGGCGGATCGCTTTTCTGGGGTAAGACTCCCTTCAATAAATAATAATCATTTTGTCACTCAATCCACGACTGTTTGTGGGCCACCACTGTACCCAATTGGCTGCCGTGTATCGCCCACAAAATACCCAGTCAATTCACTTTACGACATGTATCCGGTGAAGCGCTGGGAGGCGTCTCGATGACCTGATAAGGCGCTGTATCAAGCGCAAGAAATATTATTATAATTATTTATTACAACGTGAGCAAAAGGCGGAAAGGCTCATTCCTACCGTGACGCTTGCTGTCAGGCGGGTATTGCTCAATGACTGGTGTGTTGTACATTGTGGTCGTTGTCAAGTGATAGCAATGATTAGTTTGGCCTTGGAAAAACCTTCTCGGCAATTTTTAGTTGGTGTGACTGCAACTGTCAGTGACTGTTGCCTTGTTGGAACTCCCGTGCGCCTTTATAGGAACAGGAGGAGGCCATTCAGCCTTTATAGGAACAGGAGGAGGCCATTCAGCCCCTCGAGCCTGTTCTGTAAGATCATGGCTGATCTGCACGTCAACCCCAATCATCCACAGCCTTTTTTTGGGGAGTGAGAGAGTTCCAGGTTTCCACTACTCTGCGTGAAAAAAACAAAATGGCTTCTGATTTCGCTCCTGGCTCCGATTCTAAGACTGTTTTAATTTTAATTCCTCTGCAGAATGCGGAAGCGAGATGCGGGCAGTGCCCCCAACCTCGGCGACCGTGTGCCTTACGTCATCATCAAAGCGGCCAAAGGTGTGGCAGCGTACATGAAGTCCGAGGTACGAACAGGTTGCCCAATGCGCCAGCTTCCTCCTAAACCCCCTACCAACCTATCTGCTCCCTCCGCTCAGCCTGCTTCACCATTAGCGGTCGGCCCTTCAACCCTCTCTGCCCCCACCCTCTGGAACTCCTTCCCACAGTCCCTCTGCCTTCCCCCCACCCCCGCTTGCTCATTCAAAACCAGTCTCAATACCCTCCTCTTCGACCAACCGTGCCTTTGGTCAACCACTTACCCCTGCCCTCCCTGCCCTCCACCCCTCCTGATCCCAACCACCAGCTCGGGTGCGGATTCCCTGACTGTCCAGCGCCTTGAGATGTCCTCCTGACGCGTAAGGGCGTTGTGTAAATGTCATGTGTTGTTGTTACAAATGGGCTGGGGTCAGCCTGGCTCCGTTGGGAGCTCTCTCCTCAAAGTCAGAAGGTTGCAGGCTCAAGCGCTCACTCGACACTCACAATCGAGGCTGACGTTAAACACCTCGGGAGATCTCAGCGCTCCGAGACGCCCATTCGGTGTGAAAGGCGCTATATAAGTGCTTGTCGTTGTCGTTTGACACTGGCAAAAGAAACGGAGAGGAGCCGAGGAGATTTCTTTTCACCCAGAGAGTTGTTACGGTCCAGAACCCACTGCCTGAACGGATAGTGGAAGCGGATTTGATAGTAGCTTTCGATAGGGAATTGGATAGGTACTTTAAAAGAAAAACTGCAGGGCTCTGGGGTGAGAACGGGGGAGTGGGGCCGATTGGGCAGCTCTTTCAAAGAGGGCTCCTTCTGTGCTGCAAGATTCTATGTGGAGTCCTGTAGCTCAGTGGTTAGAGCACTCGCTTTGCAAGTGAGAGACCTGAGTTCAATTCCCGGCAGAGGGCGAAACCTCGGGCAAGTTTCCTTACTCCACACAGAGCCTAATAATAATCCCTCCAAAAAAGCCAAAACAATAATAAATTGGTCATTTTCAATCCACGACTGTTTGTGGGACATTGCTGTGCGCAATTGGCTGCCGCGTTCGCCCACAAATATACAGTCAATTCACTTTACAGTGTGTTCTGTGATGCGCTTTGGGACGTCCTCCCGACGTGAAGAGCGCTATATCAAATGCAAGGATTATTATTATTATATTATTTGGAAAAGAGGAGTTTCTCTCTCCTGGTGTCCTGGCCCACATTCCTCCAGGTAGATTCGGTCTCTCACCTCGTGGCTGTTTATGGGATGTTGCTGCGGGCAAAATGGCTGCTGGGTTTAGCTGCAAAAAAAAAAACAGTCGGCAGTCGATCCTTCTCTTTGAGATTTCCTCCCGATGTGAAAAGCTTTACCTTAAATACAAGAATCGTACAAGGATTGTGGAGCTATCCAATTTCCCGTTCCTTCCTCATCACTTATATTAGTCTTCCTCTTGCAATATTTAGCCAATTCCCCTTTTAAATGTTTGTATGACAAATGGCTGATTCCATGACAAACGATTGTTTTCTCGCGCGCCCTCTCACGCTCTCACACCTCACCCAATGAACTCGAATATCGACCACAGTTCTCTTATATATTTGTTTGTGAGAGGATTTCCTTATTTCTTCTTGAGCGCTCACACACTGTCACACTCATTTACACGCGCGCACACACACACTCACTCACAGAGATTTACGCACTCACACACGCACACGCTCACGCAAGGTAAGTAGTGTCAGCTTGGCTTAGTCGTGCGTTGTTTGGGTCAAAGGTTGTTGGTTAAAGGCCACTACTAATAAAGTTCACCTCAGTGACTTGGCCAGCAGTTCGAATGGCTCTGCCACTTCCCAAGGCTGTTTTGGGAGCTTAATGGCGGTAAATTGATCGCTGTGCTCATGTACAAATGCACACCAGGGGAGAAATACACGGGATGACATCTCAAAGCACTTTACCGGATTTACCGTAAAGTGTGGTGACTGCATTTTTTAGGCAAGTGCAAATAAAATGCAAATGTCCCAGAGACAGCCATGAGACCCAATTTTTATCTGGGAGGTTTTGTTGGCCAGGACACCAGGAGAAACTCCCTTCTCTTTTGTTAATTGTGTCATGGTGTGGTGTGTCTTTAACGTCCACCTGAACAGACACAGACGGTCCCTCCAGGACTGCAGTGCATTGGAGGGTCAGCCTAGACTGCATGAGCTCAAAGTCCCGACATGGGGGCTGGAACCCACAAGCGTTCTGGGGCGCTACTCTGCACGAGGGGGGCTATATAAATACAGGTTGTGGTTCTGACTACCTGCTTGTTAGAAAGACGCCAGTTGTTTAAAGGTTAATGCTGAGGGAAGGTTGCGAGAGGCTTTGCAGTGGCTGCCCGGTGTGGTACATTCCCCAGGCCTTGGGGAAGTCAAACTTTGATCACAGTTCTCTTTTTTTTTCGGTTTTGTGAAAGTATTTCCTTATTTCTTCTTGAGCGCTGTTAATTGATCACTAACTTCCTCAGCTCAGACAGAGAGCGCGAGAGAGAGAGAGACACAGAGACAAAGAGAGAGTGTTTGGTGGTTGGTTTGTTATGCGTCGTCACATCAGGTGTTGTCGTCCCACGTAATGCGCTGGGGGTTGGGGGATACCCAACTCGCCAAGCCCTAATAATGCAGCCAAACAGCTGAAAGGACCCTGTTTTCTCTGTACTGATGCCTCACCAAACAACAACAACACATGACATTTACATTCTGAGCCTTTCGAGTCGGGAGGACGTCCCAAAGCGCTGGACAGTCAGGGATTTGGATCCGAGCCGGGGGTTTGGATCAGGAGGGGGTGGGGGGCAGGGAGCGTGGGGGTAGGAGGGTGCCCGAAGGTCGAAGAGGAGGGTCTTGAGGCGGGCTTTGAAGGACGCAAGGGAGGGAGCGAGGCGGGGGGATGAAGGCCTGACCACCGATGGTGGGGGTGGGCTAGGTGTGGGACGTGGAGTAGGTCAGAGCCCGCCGAGCTGAGGGAGCGGACAGGTCGATATGGAGTTAGCAGGTCACAGATGTGGGAAGGAGGGAGCATTGCATGGTCAGAGGTGCCGACCTTCAGATGATGAGTTGAACTGAGGGCCGTTCAGCAGGATATTAAAGATTGTGTCACAAAGAGAAGGGAATTTCTTCCCAAAATCCCCCAAATGAAACTGGGCATTCACTTCACGAATGACGGCAGCAATTTGAGCGCTACGTAAATGCAATGTTGTTGTTTTAATGAAACAGAGGGTTTTGCATTGCTGAGTTTGGTGTGTTTGTGTTCCTCTCTCTCACCCACAGGATCCAATCTATGTGCTGGAGAACACCATCCCAATCGACACTCAGTATTACCTGGAGCAGCAACTTGCCAAACCCCTGCTCCGAATCTTTGAACCCATCCTGGGGGATACCAAGGCAGAGTCCGTGCTCCTGAGTGAGTGAGCAAGCGAGCGAGCTTTTCCTTCTCCGTTTTCTTTCTCCTCCTCTCTCCCTGCCTGTACCCACAACCTTCCGAGCTGAATCATGCTCAAGGAGGCCCATAGCCATAGTTGGTTAGAGCACTCGCCTCGCAAGCGAGAGGACCCGGGTTCGATTCCCGGCCAAGGGCGAAACGTTGGGCAAGTTCCCTTACTCCAGACCTCTGTTTATCAGTAGGATGTTGCTGTGCGCAATTGGCTGCCGGGTTTCGCCCACAAAATATGCAGTGGACTCACTTTGCATGGTATCCTGTGAAGCGCTTTGAGACGTCTCGAAGACTTGATAAGGCGCTGTATCAAATGCCAGGGTTATTATTACAGATTAATATTACTCGATTAATCTGACGGTGTGTGTTGCTGTTTGCAGAGGGAGATCACACTCGCTGCAAGACCGTGCTGACCGCTAAGATCGGGGGGCTGATGGCCTTCGCTAAGAAACGCAACACCTGCATAGGGTGCAAGGCCGTGCTGAATGACGACGGTGAGAGGGAGAGGGAGAGAGCCAGGGGCTTGTGCGTCTGTGCAACATAAAATCCTGGAGCAGATACAATACAATACCAAATGGTATTTACACAGCGCCTTTCACGTCAGGAGGATGTCCCAAGGCGTTGGACAGTCAGGGATTTGGACCTAAGTGGGTGGGGGGGTGTTGGGATCTGGGGGGTTGAGGAGGTGGGGTTAGGAGGGTGACCGAAGGCTCGGTCGAAGAGGATGGTTTTGAGACGCGCCTTGAAGGAGGCACGAGAGGGAGCGTGGGTTGGAGTTCCATGGGGTGGGGGCAGAGGGGGGGTGAAGCGGACAGGTTGACGTGGAGTTAGAGGGTCACAGAGGTAGGGAGGAGCGAGGCCTTGAAGGCGAGGACGAGGATTTTGAACTCTATCCTCTGGGGATGGGGAGCCAGTGGAGTCGGGCGAGATGGGGTCACGGAGCCTGGTGACAATGGGAACAGTCGTGAAACAGTCAGTCGAAGAGGAAAAAGGCAGTCGGTGGGGACATCAGGAGTTGAGGAAATAGAAGCTGAGTAAGATGGTAAAATGAGCAAGACAGACTCTCTCCCCTCCCTTCCCTTCCCTTCCCGCACACCCCCCTCTCCCGCTAAGACCCTCAAGCCTCCTAAATAGTTGGTCTGGAGTTCCCCTTGTTTGAGAATAGAAGGGCCTGCAGCCCCCAGCCTGCTCTGATCTCTCTCATTTCCCGTGGTCAGACCGTAGACCCAACCAAGTTCCTCATTTCAGCTCCTTTTCCAATTCTCAGTCAGCCTCTCCCATCAAGCAAGCACGTCACGGATCACGATGGGGATGTGGGGCGGGAGAGGATGTGGGGGGGGGTGTGGGGGTGAGGTTTCTCTGGTGTTTTTGGAAGTTTGTGCTTGGAGATGTATGGGTACCCACTTGTGCTCTTTGTTGATGCGCACTTGTGTGTCAACTTGTCCTGTGGAATCCTGTAGCTCAGTGGTTAGAGCGCTCGCCTCGGAAGCGAGAGGACCCGGGATCAATTCCCAGACGGGTCAGGGCAAAACTTTAGGCAAGTTTCCTTACTCCAAACACACACACGTGCCTCTGTTTACCTGGCAGTAAGTAGGAACCCGGTTGTTAGTCGATTAGTCCCACACAGGGACTTTAAGCTCAGTCTAGGATCACTCTTCAGTGCATTGGTGGGGGAGAGTCTCCTTGCGCTACTCTTCGGATGAGACATTGAAGCCAGGTCCTACTGTGTGTGTTGAGGATCCCACGGCACAACTGGAAAAAGAAACGGTGTCCTGGCCATCAATCCGCCAGTTAAATGTGTCGTTCACTTCATGACCGTCTGTGGAACATCGCTGTGCGCTGCGTTTGCTGCACAGTTACTGCGCTCGACAGCAATTCTGAGGGAAGTCCTTTGAGACGTTTTGACGTCAATTGTCATTCCTCTCACAACATACACTTCGCAGTGTATCCTGTGAAGCGCTTTGAGACGCCTCGAAGACATGATAAGGCGCCGTATCAAATGCAAGGACAATAATTATTATTATTAAATCGATGGGTGTGAGGGATAGTTGTCCTGGTCTGTTTCTGTGGTGCGATCAGTAGACGAGTGACAATGTATCTGGCAGCACGGGCCTATTTGGGGGTAAACGGTTGGCTGATATGCTGCGTCTGTGTGTCTTGTCTCTGGAATCTGGAAATTCTATGTTAACTTTCCTCTCTCACAGGCCCAGTCTGCAGTTACTGTAAATCTCAACAGTCCGAACTCTACCAGAAAGAGGTATGAATCCTTTGGCGGCTGGGGTGGGATGAGAGGGGGCTCCCCTACTGGTAAACATCCCTCTGTAAGAACACAGTATGTTATGAGCATAACCTAAGACGCAGGCCTTTGCATTAACGGCAGTGATAATCCAACAGTGGGAATCCCGCCTGTTACCATATGGGGGAAATTGAATGCAGCGGAGGGAGGAACATAGCCCCTCGAGCCTGTTCCACCATTCTGTCGGACCATGGCTGGGAGGGAGGAATTCTGTAGATTGCAAGAGATAAGGGAAGAGTGAGGATTGGTGAGAAATCCTGGGAGAGGGAGGAGGTGAGTGTAGTAGAGTGTTGGAGGGAGACGAGTGCAGTAGAGTCGGAGGAAGGGAAGAGCGAGGGAGGTGAGGAGTGTAGTAGAGTGTATGAGGGAGGAGTTCTGCAGTTATGAGGTGCTGCGAAGGGATAAGTTGTAGCTGAAGTCTTGCTGTCTGTCGGTGGATGGAGAAGCCGGACCCACTGTTGTCTTGTGTTCCCTAGATAGCTCACCTGAAGCTATTGGAGGAGAGGTTCTCGCGCTTGTGGACACAGTGTCAACGATGCCAGGGCAGCCTGCACGAAGATGTCCTCTGTACCAGGTAAGAACCTCCACGACCTTGCCTTGCCCTGAGTGTGTGGGAACAGAGCTTTGTGTGTGAGAAGATGGGCCTCACTTTTACAGTGATTCCCATCTGCCGGGAGCTGGTTGTAAATGGAAACCGTCGCGATGATTTATTGTCCTGTAGATAGATTGAGCGGCATTTATTGTGGATGGTGCAATACAAACCCTCTCGTTTGAAGTCCAGTAGCTCAGTGGTTAGAGTGCTCGCCTCGCAAGGGAGAGGCCTTGGGTTCAATTCCTGGGCAGGGTGAAAAGTTGGCCAAGTTTCCTTACTCCACACAGATACACACGCGGACACGCCAGCGGTAAGTAGGAACCCGGTTGTTAGTTGATTGGCGGATCTCTTCACCAGGGGTAATAATCCCTTCAGAAAAATAATAATAATTTGGTCATTCAATCCACGACGGTTTGTGGGGATGATGCTATACGCAATTGGCTGCCGCGTTTCGCCCACAGAACATAGAGTCAGTTCACTTTACGCTGTGTTCTGCGAAGCGCTTTGAGACGTCTCCTCCCTTCCTCCTACACTCTACAGGGCACCTCCATGTTGGCTGAGCATTCCATACACTCTGCTCGCCGCGGGTTGGAACCGGGCTAATTTAGGGCACAGAACAAGGCCGTTGTGTCTGGGTTGGCTCCCTTGAGATCAGTCCTCTAGTCTTCACTTCCCTTTCCCCGCACCTCCACAGCTGACTCTTTTTCAGATATCTGTCCAGTCCCCTCTTGAAGGCCAATATGGATATTGCATATCCTAACAACTACCTTCCTTCTGTGTGTGGAAAAGAATTCCTCGAACCTCGCCATTTGCTCGTTTGCTATCTTAAATTACAATGTAATCCTAATAATTTGGTTGCTTAATCCATGGCTGTTTGTGGGGGAACGCCGCTGTGTGCAGTTGGCTGCCGCGTTTCGCCCACAAAGCCTACAGCCAATTCGCTTTGCGGTATACCCTGTGAAGCGCTTTGCGACGTCTCGAAGACGCGATGAGGTGCTGTAAGGACGATTATTATTAATCACACATTATTATTATTAATCACAGTAGGGCATCGATTCAACAACAATATTGTTGTTGAATCGATGCCCTACTGACTCACGACCAGTGGAAGCAGCACAGACGGAAAGAGCTCAAATTCTGTTGGCTCAGCCTCGCACCCAGTTTATTAGACTAAGCAGGATTTACCCCTCTTCCCCCTCCCTCCCACCCCCGCCACCCCCGCGGTGGCTCCCACAGCCTTGATTGACAGGCGTAAGGAGGAAGTGAAAGAACGGGGTCTGTGACCTTGCATCACTTCCTGTTGGTCTTGTTTTGTTTTTCTTTTTTAGTCGGAGCCATTCTTGCTACTTTCACTGCTCTCCCGTCCCCGTGACTCCATCTTGTGATGGCCTGAGTGGGCACCTCCAAAGGCATATGACAGGCAGTCCTGGTGTGATGCAGTAAAATATCCCCAGTCTCATCCTATCCCCTCCCACACATGAACATGCAACACCCACACACACAGCACCTTTTCCCCCTGTGGAGTCCCTGTGGCTCAGGGGTTAGAGCACTCGCCTCGCAAGCGAGACCTGGGTTTGATCCCCGGGCAGAGGGAAACATTGTGCAAATTTCCTTACTCCACACACCCGTCTCTGTTTACCCCACGTGCGTAGGGACCGAGTTGTTAGTCGATTGGCAGATGGCTCTTGGTTACTCAATCCCCGGCTGTTTGTGGGGAACGCTGCTGTGCTCAAATTGGCTGCTGTGTTCGCACACAGATTGTCCAGACTTTGAAGTAAATTTCTGTGAAGTACTGTGAACCGTGTGATAAGGCGCTCCATCAAAACGAGAAGATTATTATTGGTCTTGTAAACAACCAGATATATCTGCTGTTAAACAAACAATATCGCGCCCCTCGGGCTGGGTAGGGTCCTGGAACGCTTGATTCAACACCCTAATGTCTTCCAATTTACAGCATCCAGCTGTTTCTCAAATGAGTCCCAGTATTCAGGCCTTGATCACTTTCGCTGGTTCACTGTTCCAGCTGCTAATTCCCCCTCTTGTGAAAAGAAATGTTCTCTGGTGTCTGCCCTAAACTTGCCCCCCCATACAGCCTGACCCTGCCTGCTCCCAGCCTTGGCACAGCGTCGCGTATCACCGAGGTCACTTTCTCCATCGGTCTCCAGAGTCTGAAAGATCCCTGGCTTCTGGGACCCCTAAAAATTGGTCACTCAACCCACGGCTGTTTGTGGGGACGCTGCTGTGCACAGTTGGCTACCGGGTTTCGCCCACGAAATACACCGTCGAATCCACTTTACAGTGCATTCTGTGAAGCGCTTTGAGATGGGCGACGGGATAAAGCCCTAAATCGAACCCGAGGGTTATTATAATTATTATTATTATTATCGGTCCACTGAGACGTGGGGGAAAGAGCCAAGCACCCAACTCTTCGAGGAGTAGTAACATCTACAACGATTTGCCTGACTCCACCGGCTCCCCATTCCCCCAGAGGATCGAGTTCAAGATTGTCGTCCTCACCTTTAAGGCCATCCATGGCCTTGTCCCCTCCTACCTCTCTGACCTGATGACTCCTTACCAACCTGCCCGCTCCCTCCGTTCATCGGGCTCCGGCTGCTCCATGTCTCCCGCCCGACCCGCCCTACCATCGGTGGCCGGGCTTTCAGCCTCTCTGCCCCCACACACTGGAACTCCATCCCACGGTCCCTTGGCCTCGCTTCCTCCCTCACCTCCTTCAAGGACGGTCTCAAGACCCTTCTCTTCGACCGTGCCTTTGGTCTCCCTCCCACCTCTCTCCCTCACCCCTACCCCACCCTCCCCCAAGCTCGGGCTCCGACACCTGACTATTCAGCGCTTTGGGAAATCCTCCCGACGTGAAAGGTGCTCTATAAATGCCATTTTGTTATTGTTGTTTTGTTTTATATTTAGAGAGCTTCGGTAATTCAAGAAATAGTCATTTATTTTCCTGCTTGGTTCTACAGTATTTTGTTTATTCATTTTCCTCTGCACCCGATCCTTCTTGTGGTCTGTCTCTATCCCTCCTCCCCTCCAACTCTCCCCCTACCCGACCCTTCCCCCCCTACCCCCACCCCCACCCCCACCAAAAGTGCCTTCAATTCCTTTTTATAAAAAAAAAGGTTCATTTCCTCTTTTTCTTGATTTCTCAAAAAAAAAGCAAAATCTAGATTCTGATGAGTGGAAAGTTAATTCGAGCAATTGAAAGGCAGCGCATTTGCTGTGGGAGTGACTGAGATTCTCGCAATTTTCCAACGCCCTTTTCTTACGCCACCCCCCCCCCCCCACACCGCGCACCCACTCCCCACTTTGGGGGAAATTCTTAATGCCAGTGAGGATTTCATTATTGCTGGAGTGGCGAGGTTGGAGGAATCAATTGCTAAATCTCCCTCTCTTTATCCCTTTCCGCCTTCCCCCCCCCCCACCCCCCAAAAGGGGAGGTTTCAGGAAAGCTATCTTGGCTGTGTGTGTGTGTTTTTTTTTTAACCATCTCCCCTCTTTGCCCCGACCCCGAAAGCAAACGGTGCCAAAGAGTTGTCTCGACTCTTTCTCTTCACCTAAGTAACTTGGCACTGAGCCGGGTGGGGGCTGTCCTAGAGTGACGAACCTAACGGTAGAGCAAGAGGACAAAGGTTTAAGCAACAATTTGAGTTGATCGGCGAAGGAAGACTGTTCTGTTCTGATTCCTGGATCGCAAAGAATTAGCTGTGTTTTTATTTGGGTCGGGGAGAACGATGGGGGGGTGGGGGAGGCCAGACTGGGGGTGGGAGGTGGGGGGTGGGTTTCATTCAGAGCAATCTTGTCAATCTCAACAACAACAAGTTGCATTTACACGGCGCCCCTCACACAGGATAGCGTCTCAGGCATTAGGGAGGTTGAGTGATGGGGAGTGGAGAGTGTGTAAGTGAGGGGTTGGGGCACAACGCCTTTCACATCGGGAGGACGTCCTGACAGTCAGGAATTTGGACCCGAGCTGGGGGTTGGGATCAGGAGGAGGGGACGGGTAGGAGGAGTGTTTCATCCTTAATGTTTAATGTTTCTCCCCCCACACACACACCCCCCCCCCCTCTCTCACACATACAGCCGTGACTGCCCCATATTCTACATGAGGAAGAAGGTGCAGAAGGACCTCGATGACCAAGACCGAGTGTTGATGCGGTTCGGAGCTCCTACCTGGTAACTGGAAGATAGGGAAGGAGAGAGGGCGGGAGGGAGGGAAGAAGGAACGAAGTAAGGAGAAAACAGGAACGTCTCCAAAAAAAAATAAGGAAAAGACGAGCAGGATTTTTAAAATTATTATTGAGCAAAAAAGAACCACGGAGATACACCTGCTCGGAGATTCTGAAGTCCAATTGACTTGTGTCCGAGCTCGGTTACACAGTGACCAAGAGCAGCCTGTGAAAAGCACATTCTCTCCTTGCTTCCCCACCCCCACCCCCACCCCCCACCCATCCCCGTCGTCCCTCTCTCAACACTCTCCCCCTGTCCCTAAGGCTCCTACATTCACCACCCACCTCTGTCGTGCTGTGTCGTGTGTAGCGACCAGTGAATGGAAGTGTTGAGTCCTGCAGCTCAGTGGTTAGAGCGCTCAGGTTCGATTCCCAGTCAGGGTGAAACCATAGGCAAGTTCCTTACTACACACACACACATACATGTGCCTCTGTTTACCAGCAGTCAGTAGGAACCCAGTTGTTAGTCGAATGGCGGATCGCTTTTCCGGGGGTAATAATCCCTTCTAAAAAAAAACAATGATGTGGTCATTCAAGCCACAGCTGTTTGTGGGGACACTGCTGCGCGCAATTGGGTGCCGGGTTTTGCCCACAAAATACATAGTCACTCCACTTTACAGTGTGTCCTGTGAAGCGCTTTGAGACGTCTCGAAGACATGTTAAGGCACTGCATCAAATGCAAGGATTATTATTATTAATAAAGGTTCTGGTGTAACATTGCTCTATGAGGGAGGGTTGGGTGGACAGGAAGATGGAAAGGGAATTGGTTCCTGAAGACCTGCTGGATCCACACATCATGAACCCATGTTATTAACTGCCTTTCCGAGGCCGATCGGGTGAACTTTGTGTGGGAGTTGCCTTCGACCAGCGACGGGAGAGAGAAGGCCTACACTTGAACTTGGTTCCACTTTGAGTCTGAGACTTGGAGAGCCAAAGACCGAACCAAATCCTGGATCATGAAGAAATTGGTGGAAATATTACCAATTCGGCCGCTTGACGCTGCTCACAAAAGGGTCGGGAATCTTTGGCCGGATCTTTGGGTCAACGTGGGTTAACGAAAGGGAAAAAGAGAGAGAAAGAGAAAAAGAGAGGGGCTGTCTGGAGAAGGTGGTTGCGCAAGGAACCATTCCCATTGTCATTCCTTCCTCATAACCACGGGTGTCGAAGGGCGAGGGTGTGCGTGGCGAGGAAACCCACCTATTGGGGCTGGAGGGAGAGAAGGCCAGACACCCGGCTGAATCTTGTCGACCTCAAATGCTGACTGGCCGGTTACTGAGAGTCCACAGTGCTCCGGAGATTCACAGCTGCGTTTTCTGAATCATCTCTTCGCTGATCTTCTCACGGCAGGAAAGAGCGAGCAAGGGGAGAGATTATCTCACCCCATGCGTGTTTTGTGGGGGTGGGGGGGGGAGTGAGGGGGGGGGTTGGAATTGTCTTCCTAATAATCTGACTCACATTGTGAGTCCCTCAAGTTTATAGTTTCTGCTACATTTTGTAAAGAGTGTTAAGTTTCTCACTTTTCAACCACGACTTTTGTGCTCTGAGTGGAGGGAAATAAAGACGTCAACTTTTGTTATTAGAGTGTGTCGTTCTCTTTATTCTTACAAACGCTCCTTTGCCCTTCGCCGTTGGAAGCCTTGGGCCATCTTTTCCTGCTGCCTCCGAAGCCTATTGACAACCCCGGTGTTGTTAATATTAAATAACAACAACAACTCGGTCACTCAATCCACGGCTGGTTGTGGGGGCGCCGCCGTGCGCAGTTGGCCGCTTCGTTTCGCCCACAAAACACACAGTCATTTCACTTCGCAGTCGTCTATCCTGTGAAGCGCTTCGAGACAGCTGGAAGACGTGATAAGGCGCTATATCAAATGCAAAGATTATTATTGTTGTTACGGCGCCTGCGATGCCGCAACATCTCAAAAGGCTTCACGGTAATAGCGTAAGAATTTGCTGGAGGAAAGAAGAACAAAGTCCATCCAGTTCGTCTTCCGCTGTCCCGGCCGATCTATCTACTGTATCCCCAGATATTATCTCACAGAAATCGATCTGATCGACCACTGTCTGCATCCACCGTATGTTTACCACTCGTTCACTGAAGTAAGAGGTTCCGCTCTGGATTTGCTCTGGATTTACGCCCTTCAAGCGCAGGCCGTGTCCTCTGGTTCTGCTGTTCAGCACAAGTCAAAACAGCTTCTCGTGATCTGCGTTATTTCGTCCCTTTAGAATCTTAAAAAAACCCGATCGAAATTGCCTCTCGACCTCTTTTCCAGCCGGAACATGTCCAGTTGCTGTCAAGTGTGGTGACTGTGTAGTGACACAGGTCCCTCATCGCAGGCTGGTAGGTATCTTTGGAGCTGTGGCTTGCAGTTTGGTGTGAACTTCCGTGACCACGGCGAGTGGTGGTGGGGACAGAGAGCGAGGGCGAGGGCGAGAGATAAATTATTACTGAAATAAAATAATAATAAATCGGTCACTTCAATCCACGACTGTGGAGACGCCGCGTTTCGCCCACAGAATACGCAGTCATTTCACTTTACAGTGTATCCCGTGAAGCGCTTTGAGACGTCCAGAAGACGTGATAAGGCGCTGTATCAAATGCGAGGATCATTATTATTTATTATTATTATTTGCTGTGGGTGAACGCTTCACAGAATATATTGTAGAGTGAATTGACTGTATATTTTTGTGGGCGAAACGCGGCAGCGTCCCCACAAACAGTCGTAGATTGAAGGGAGCAATTTATTCTTCTTATTATTATTATTTGGGGGATGGTCAGCCAGGAAACTGCGGGAAAACTTCCCGATAGGATTTTTGACACCCGGACGAGACGGGCTGTCGGGTATAAAACAACCTTCTCTTAACGTCTCGTCCGAAGAACGGTAACTCTGCTACAGAGGTCAGAGAGAGAGCGAGAGAGAGAGAGAGATGTCTTGCAGAAGATACTGCGATGCTGATGGTCAGTGGTTAATGAGCCAATGTGCTGTTTCCTTTGGGTCTATTGACAGACCGACGTTGAGACTGCAGAAGGTTCAATGATTCCCAGAGTTGCACAAGAAGTTTGCTGCTTGGCTATTGAGCTAACAGCCGATCTGCTGAAGTAATCCCCCAAATTGTCCTCTACACACCCACACAGACACACACCCACACACACACGCTCACACACAGAGGGATGGGTAAGTCCAGGTTTCTGTCTCTCCACAGCAGTCGGTCGGGTTTAGGGTTGACCCCAATCGAACCACAGCTTAGGGAACGGTGCAAATCAGCCACACCCCAATCACGACAATAATAATAATGATAATCCTTGCATTCGAGACGTTTCAAAGCGCTTCACAGGATGCACTGTAAAGCGGAGCGACTGTATTTTGTGGGCGAAACGCAGCAGCTAATCCGGCGCAGCAGTGTCCCCACAAACAGTCGTGGATTGAGTCACCAAAGGGGCTGTCAGGTATAAGTGAGAACTTTCAGGGAAATGAAAGCAAATTGATAATTGCCCGTGGGAATCTACTAACAACAACAACAACAACAACAATAATAATAATAAGAATAATCCCTGCATTTCCCGCTGCGAAAGGCGCTACACAAGTAGAATTTGTCGTCGTCATTGTTATACAACTTGGTGAGCAAATTGTGATGAAAACCTGTCTTGTTTATTTTAGCCCCAATATAATATAGGAATCTTATCATCGCGTCTTACTGACGAGAGTTTATTTAATATATATCTGTGTGTTTGTGTGTGTGTGTGTGTGTGTGCGCGCGCGTGTGTACATGTGTGTATATATATATATATACAAATGAAGTAACAGTACAGTATTCTCTCCAAATGCCAGTGGAAAAACACACAAACACACACGCAAATTCCGTGATTGTGAAATCAAATCTCTCCAGGCAAGGAAAAGGGGAATTCTGCATGTAATTCAGCCACAGCCACACCCACACACATACACACACACACACACACACTCGCTCGCTCGCTCACTAACTCACTCACTGTGACTGACTGGCTCCACCCTCGTAATAAACACACACACATATACAACACACAGGCACACAGTCAGTCAGTCAGTCGTCTAGTCAGTCCCTTTCGGTTACTCGCTCACTACGGTCAACCCCAGGCAGTCCGCAGGTTTACGACGTCTGTCCCAGCTGTAGCCTTGATTCGGAGAAGAAGACAGCGAGGAGGTACAGGAGTCCTTGAGTGGAACCATGCACACACTGGAACAAGCCCAGTAAGTCTTCACTTAAGCTTTTTCACTCCCGGTGTTTGTGAGAAAGAATAACAACCCCCTTTGCCTTTGATTCAGCGCCTTCGGGGTGAATCGACCGTGTACGTTTGTTTTGCGGGCGAATCGCGGGGGCCAATTGCGCACGGCGGCTGTCCCACAAACAGCCGTGGATCCAAGTCGCGGACCAAGTTATTGTTATAATAATACAGCGAGTGCCTGCTAAGTATTGCAGCCACTAAACTGGGTGTCTTTTATATTCCCCCCCCCCCCCCCATTCCTGCGTACGGTGTGACTTTATTTTCACTCCCAGGTTAGTTAACGACGAGCTTTCAACTTTCCTCTGAAGATTTGCAGAACTTTCCCTGTGTCTGTGTGGGGTTCGGGGGGCAGTGGGGGGGGTGGGGGGGGGGGGGTGAGGGGGAAGAGGAGAAGTGGTTGTTGATGATGGAGAGAGTCAGATGCACAACAGATATTGAGTCAGAACCCGGGAGGTTGAGAGAATCGGGGAGCAGTGCTGTGAATAATTATAATAATAATAATGACGCGAATAATCCTTGCATCTGATCACGTCGTTGAGATGTCTCACTGTAAAGTGTAGTGACTGTATTTTGTGGGCGAAACGTACCTAAAAGTACACGCAGACGCGTAGCAGAGAGGACTGTGTGAGCGAGCGAGAGAGAGAGCGAGAGAGATAGATAGATAGATAGAGGAAGCGCACGATACAGTTTTACCCGTAACTTTACGCAGACTTTTATTAGGGAATTGCTTTGAGAGCTGCAAAAGGAGCAACAGTCCTCGCTTTCGGCACGGCGGCGCCTCCTCATCACGCCGTCGAGACGCCTTGAAGGGTTTCAGGGAGGTGGGGGGATGGATATAACTTAACGCTCAATATTAAACGAGGGTGTTGTTGGCTAAAAGTCCCCTCGAAGAGCCGAAGGCAACTTCGACGGCGCTCTCTTTGCTCTTACTTTTTAAGTTGAACCCTCGTTAGGAAAATCCGTTTGCCATATAATAGCACCAGTGTGTGCGCGATGGTGTATGTATGAAAATATATTTGCATGCGTTTCAATGTAATCTGTGTGTGTTGCAGTCACTGGCTGGTGTTAACCCCTTCTTTCTCCACCCACCCACCCACCCAACCCCCCAACCCCTTTTACCCCCCTTCCCCCCCTTCCCTCTGTCCGGGGCAGGGACTGAAGGTGTCGGAAGCCGATCGCTTTACTCCTGTCCGCGATTTCTTTCTCCTCCGATCGCTTGCGAAAGGACGTGTGAAATTTTGCTGAAATTTTTCACGCCATCTGTTTGGCTTTTAAACGCTGGAGAATCTCTCCTGTTCCGGTCCCTCACATTTGAACCCAATGTCACGGAAATGTGACCATTTTATTTCACACGTACACACGTACGCATATACCCACTCAACACACACTCACAGACACACACGCGCACACAATCACAAGCACAGTCAAAACGCACACACAGTCTCACACACAAGACACAGGCGCACACAAACACACAGTCAAACGCACACACAGTCTCTCACACACACATGCAGACACACACACACACGATTACAAACACGCGCACAGCCACACACACATACACACACACACAGTCACAGACACACACGCGCAATCACAAACACAGTCAAACGCACACACAGTCTCACACACAAGACGCACACAAACACACAGTCAAATGCACACAGTCACACACACACACACACACAAACACAGTCAAATGCACACAATCACAGACAGACCCACACAGACACACACAGTCACAAACACACACACACACAGTCACACACACACACACAGTCACAAAAACACACACACTCACTCACACACATGCCGCCGCCACCCCCTCCCCCTCTCCCACCACCACCACCACCACCAAAAAAAAGAAGCCATGAATGTATTTGGAGGGGATTGTTGGGCCGGACACCGGGAGAGAGAGAAACTTCCTTCTCGTTTCAGATAGGGTTTTAGGGCCGTTACAGACAAACTGGGAGTGAGGTTTACTCCCCCACAACTGCACTGGAACATCAGCCTCGACCAGGGGTTTGGTCACCGTAGACGCACACTCGCATACTCACACGCACTCACACACTCCCTCACACACTCTGTGACCCCCTCTCTCACTCTCACGCGTTCTCACACACTCTCACGCGCTCTCTCGCACACGCACTCACTCACTCACTCACTCACCCACTCGCACGCATGATCGGGCAGACACGGGGAAGGAGCGATGGACCCGTGTAGTTATGGAGTCAGATCGAAAACGAAGCCAGATGCACAAAGTAAAAGAGAAACTTGAACATTTAAACCGCAGTAGCTCTCGCCCCTGCCTCTTGTTATTATCGAGGACACGAGAGACTGCCCCTAGCGGCCATCGATCGGTTGAAGACCACTGCCATGGACTGACACCATTGGTGGTCGGCCCTCAGCATCTCCGCCCCCACCCTCTGGCACTCCATTCCCCCAATCCCTCCGCCTCAACCCCCTCTCGCGCCTCCTTCAAGTCCCGTCTAAAGACCTTCCTCTTCGACAAGTAATTTGGTCACTCTTCTCTTGCCCACCGCCGTTTGTGGGGACGCCGTTGGGCGCCATCGGCCGCCGCGTTTCGCCCACAAAAACACGCACAGTCGCGACACTTTACAGTACATCCTGTGAAGCGCTTTGGGACGTCGCGACAACGTGATCAGGCGCCACGTCGAACACAAGGGGTTGTTGTTCTCATTGTTTCGGTCTCGGCCTCCGGGCGAGACGTTACATAGAGGTGTTCGGTGGACGTTAAGTATCTTTGACCCAATTGTTAAAGAGAAGGGAGTTTCTGATCCTTCTTGGCTGACAATTCCCCGGGATAAGGTTCACTTTGTTGGTTTTTCGTGGGACATTTGCCGCATGCAAATTGCCTGCCTGTTTGCATACGAGTGCGCAGTCACTACACTCGACTGCAATTCCCTGTTCCAACATCTTTTGACATCGCCAGCAGCCAATATTATGAAACATTCATAAATTCCGGTCTCGCGCTTCATCCCAAATATTCCTACTCCCGTTCCCAGTCAGTTCTGCAACAAGCAAACGGGGAGGGGGTTGGGGTGGGGGTGGGGGGGGGGGGTCCGAGCTGGACATGCAGCGGGAAAGCTTGGCCAGACAGCGATACCAATGGCCAAACCCAATGGTGGGTCTAGTTGGTTAGACCCAACAGTTACCCCCCAACGCACACTCTGGGCTCTCCCCCCCACCCCACCCCCAAGCCTTGGCTCTCACCAACCTGTGCCTAATACTCTCCGGAATTAGGTAAGCAGAATGCGTCCCTCCAGGGAGAGAGAGAGAGAGAGAGAGAGAGAGAGAGCGCAGTCCATTCCAACCATCTCTCTCTGGGGTTTCCAGGTCTAAGTGGGACGCGGGGAATTCTCAGTCGGGTTTGGAGACACGTTGACGGGTTTCCGCGTGTGTCGGACACCCAACTGACCCCCCAAAAAATCGATATACAAGTGTAGATCACGGGCGCATTGACCCCCAGTGCCCCCCCCCCCACACCACCCAGCTGACTGCAGCCCGTGTCCTATACATAGGAGCTGTGACACCCTCTTCCCCCCCTCCCCCCTCCCCTCCCCCTCGACCACACCCGGATTGGCGAAGTTGCCTATTTGAGGAGTTCGGAAGTGGGCGCCACTGACATTATTTTCTTTTATTTCGCAGGAACGAAACACTGCAAGTCTCTTTGGTGAGTGGTGACATCCTGTTTCGAATCCAACACACACACACACAGCACCTGGTGAAGATCAGTGCCTTCGTGCAGACCCGCAGATCCTCTCTGAGGGAGAGAGGATGACAGATATCAGTCAGTGCGCAGATATAATAGTGATCCTTGCATTTGCGCTCAGTGGTGAGACCGCTCTCCGCGCAAGCGAGAAGGACCCGGGTCTGATTCCCGGGCGGGCGAAACCTTGGGCGAGTTTCCTTCCTCCGCACACGCGCGCACACACACCTCCGTTGACCAACAGTAAGTAGGAACCCGGTCGGTAGTCGATTGGCGGATCGATAATCCTCCAAAACAAAGGAGAAATTGGTCACTCAATCCACGGCTGTTTGTGGGGACGTCGTTGGGCGCACGTTGGCCGCCGTGTTTCGCCCACAGGTCACTGCACCGTACGGCGTATTCCGTGGAGCGCTTTGAGACGTCTCGACGACGCGATGAGGCGCTGCATCGAAAGCAACAGCGGCGGCGACAACGACGAAATTGCAAAATCACATCGTGGCGACGTCTCAAAGCGCTTCGGAGGATTGTTCACCGCAAAGTGTCGTGACTGTGTTTTGTGGGTCAAACGCGGAAGCCATGAAGTGAGCGACCAGTTGTATTTGGGGGATTGTCGGTCAGGACATCAGGAAAAACTTGACTGTCCGTTCTCGGTTTAGCGTCTCATCAGAAGGATGGCCTCTCCGCGTGTCGTCTTGAGACGACGACGCCACAACCTCCTGACTCAGAGGAGAGAGAGAGAGAGAGAAAGACATAGAGAGAGAGAGATAGAAAGAGAGAGAAAGAGACACAGAGAGAGAGAGAGAGAGAGAGAGAGAGCGCTACCATTAATCCAGGCTGACGAGGGACTGATGAAGAGCAACCAGTGCGCAGATATCTCCTTTATCCAAATTAACTACAAAAAAAAAGCTTTGATTGAATCATTCCCGTCGTCGCTGTGTGTGAGTTGGGCGACTTTCCTTACTCCACACGTCTCTGTTTAGGGCAGTCAGGGACCCGGTTGTTGGTCCACTGGCGGGTCGCCTTTCCGGGGGTGATAATAATCCCTCCGAAACTAATTATTATGACAACTTGGTCGCTCTGTTTGTGGGGGGACGTCGCTGGGCGCAATCGGCTGCCTGCCTCGCGTTTCGCCCACGAAGCACACCCGTCACCCCACGCTGCAGCGCGTCCGGCGAAGCGCTTCCCGAACGTCTCGAAGACGGGATAAGGCGCCGGGTCCCATCCACGATGGGGGTCTCAATATCCGGTCACTGATAAAATCTAATAGTATTAATATTAACAGTAATAGTCGGTCGCAGGGAACCCGGTCACGTTACGTGCGGCTGTGAGTGCTCCTCTGACTGAATTCGGTCACTTGGCGTGAGTGGGGGGGACGGGGGGAAGGGACTGAGGAATGGGGGGAGTGGGAGGGGGGGGGTGGGGGGTCAAGGGACCGACCGAGAGAGAGAGAGAGAGAGAGAGAGAGGGGGGGAAGTGCGCGGGGGAAGAAAGGACAAACTGAGCGTATTTCGCTTTACAAAAGTGGCTGCGTCATGTACAAAGTCGCCCCCTCACCCCTCCCCCACCCCCAACCACCTCCCCCTACCCTCCCTGGGGCTTAATATTCAAATAGCCCGGTCCACGTGTCTCCCTACACAGCCTCCATGGGGAGTGCAGATAAGAAGTGAAGCCGGACTGGTGATGACACTGAGGAAACAGGTGTTATTCAGATAAATGTACCCCACGGCAAGTGTGGAGGTGATGCAGAGATCTCTCGCTCTCTCTCTCTCTCTCTCTCTCAGTGAAATCTGGTTAGACTCCAGCAGTTACCCCCCCACAACGCACACTCTGGGCTCCCCTCCCCCCCCCTCCCCCCCTCCCCCAAGCCTTTGCTCTCGCCAACCTGCGCCTAATACTCTCCGGAATTAGGTGAGCGGTGGGGGAGGGTGGGCGTCCCTCCAGGGAGAGAGAGAGAGAGAGAGAGAGAGAGAGAGGGCGCATTCCATCCCAACCATCTCTCTCCGGGGTTTCCAGGTGTGTGGTGGGGGGGGGTGGGGGTGAGGGGGGGATGCGGGGAATTCTCAGTCGGGTTTGGAGACTCTCGAGCAACGGTGACGGGTTTCCGAGTGCGTCAGACACCCGGGGAGGATGAGGCGCAGGTTGGCGAGAGGGGGGCGGGCGGGCGGGTGGGGGGTGGGGGTGGGGGTGGGGGAGCCCGGAGTGTGCGTTGGGGGGGTAACTGCTGGAGACTAACCAGATTTCACTGAGAGAGAGAGAGAGAGAGAGAGAGCGTAAGCGCTGTCTGGCCAAGCTGTCCCGCTGCTCGTCCAGCTCGGACCCCCCTCCCAGTTAGTTAGTTAGTTAGTTAGTTAGTTAGTTAGCTAGCTAGTTAGTTAGTTAGTTAGTTAGTTAGGGCTTTGGCTGCGGGGTTAACGGGAGCTGATGAGCCAGACTGGGCGTTGGTTGGGGGTGTGGGGGTGGTGGTTGTTTAACGCGTGACGGTGTGTGTGTTGTGTGTGTGTGTGCGTGTGCGCGCGTGTGTGTGTATAGGGGGGGATGTGACGTCTGGTGTGTTTTCCCAGCAGTACCCAGATGTCATGCCGTACGATGCAGACGCTTACATCAAACCCTCGGGAATATTCTGCTCCTACTTCGTGTCTGAGACGGATTCCCACACAGGTGAGTGACATCCTTAGCCGTGTGCGTGTGCGTGTGCGTGTGTGTGTGGGGGGGGCGCGGGTGTGTGTGTGTTTGGGGGACAGGCGAGCAGTCGGCATTTTCCTTTAACCTTCAACAAAGCTTCGGTTCACCCCATTTGGTAGCGTTCTCACCTCCCGAGTCCGAAGCCCCCCCTCCGGGTCGGGGACATTGAGCTCACAGTCCAGTCTGATGCTCCAGCTCAGCGCTGGGGGGAAGCGAGAGAGAGAGAGAGAGAGAGAGAGAGAGAGAGCTCCATGTTGTCGGATGCACTGTCCTGGAGTCCTGGCTGACCATTCCCACCCCCACCTCCCCCTCCCCACCCTGTTAGAATTGCTCACCGCTGTCCAAACATGGACTGCCGCGCGTGCTTACACAATGCACAGTCACTACACTCGGCGGCGAATATCCCAAAGGGCTTCGAGCCGACCTGAGAAGCCGCCGGGCCAAATGCGAGGGTTACTGTGGGTGGCGGCTGAGGTTAACCGTTGTGCTTGTAGCACAACAGTCACTACGGCTCAAAGTGAGATGCCTCCGTGTGATGTGGGGCCGCATCAAAGGCACACACTGTGCGGGTGAGGCTTCGCCGTAAGAGAACGCGGTCTCTCGAATCAGATAAGGTTTTAATTCACACGTGAAATCAAAGGCAAAGACGCCACCGCCGGCAAAACCCACCCCACTGTGCGTCCCGTGCGCGCAGACACACACTCGCAGACTCGCGCACTCACGCGCGCGCTCACTCGCGTACCCGTTACGCAGGCACATAAACACGGACACGCTCACACGTGCTATTACGCACAGACACACGCGCGCGCACTCACAGACGGACAGACAGGCAGACGCGCGCAGACACGCTCACTCGCGTGCCGTTGCGCACAGACGCACGCGCGGACACACGCACAAACGCACGCTCACAGACCGCGTATGACGCACAGACCCACGCGCAGACGATCCATGCACTTGACGAGGCGCCTCATCACGTCTTCCGGGCGTCTCAAGGCGCTTCACAGGATACACTGTAAAGTGTAGTGACCGTGTATTTTGCGGGCGAAACGCGGCGGCCGATTGCGCGCAGCGACGTCCCCACAAACAGCCGCGGAGCGAGTGACCACATTATCATTATCTTTTTTGAAGGGATTATTACCCCCGAAAAAGCGATCCACCAATCGACCAACAATCCTACTTACTGCTGGGCAAACAGAGGCATGCGTGTGTGCGCGCGTGTGTGCGCGTGTGTGCGCGCGCGTGTGTGTGCGGAGTAAGGAAACTCGCCCAACCTTCCGTCCTGTCCGGGAACCGAACCCGGGTCCTCTCGCTTGCGAGGCGATGGGCTCTAACCCCCTGAGCTACAGGAACGCCGCAATTATTATTATTATTATTAAGATAGAAAGTGTCTCGACTCCTCGGCCTGACCCCCATCTTCCCCCCCCCCATCTCCCCCCACCTACCCCATCTCCCCCCCCACCCACCCCATCTCCCCCCCCCCCACACCCGGCTTCCCGTTGACGAGCTGCTCTTGTCTGTTGCAGAGCATTACTGGAGCGGAGCTGAGCCACACGGGATGAGCTTTGAGCACTATGACGGGGGTCAGTTTACGCAGCTGCAAAATGTGCCGGTGTCGCACATGCAGTCCCTCTACCCGCAGTACCCACTGGATGTGGTCAACGCCCCCGAGACCCCCCTCCATCTGCACGCCCCCAGCTCCCTGGAGGAGGATTACACTCAGGTACGTGTGTGTGTGTGTGTGAGAGAGAGAGACACTGGCGGGGGCTGGAGAGAGGGAGTGGGGGAAAGAGGACCCCAACACTCGCCTACACAGCTTTGTTCCTTCTGAGACCTGCTAACCCCATGACGCTCCCTCCTGGTGGGCTTCGACCTGCTTCACGTCCCCCCCATCGCCTTTCTCCCCCCACCCTTCAGGACTCCCACATCCCACAGTCCCTTTGCCTCGCCCCCTTCCTCGCCTCCTTCAAGGCACATCTCCTACCCCTTACCCTCCCCGTCCTCCAAACCCTCCTGATCCCAACCCCCAGCTCCAAATCCCTGACTGTCCAGCGCCTTGGGACGTCCTCCCAACATAACCCTTACACCTCCGAGCTTATTCCCCGCTTGTCCCTCGTCCCCTCCGCCCCCACCGTCGACGGCCGCGCTTTCAGCCACTACCCCCCAAAACTCAGTCACTCTCTCCCACCACATTCCCCTCACCCCCCCCCCACTCCCCTCCTTCCGGTCGCGCCTGAGGACCTTCCTCTTCGACTGGTCACCTCCTCCCTCCCCCACCACCCCACCCCCCCCCCCCGTGCCACCGTTAAGCGCTCCGAGACGCTACCCCACGTGAATGTTGTTGTTGTTGATTAACGACTGGAACAGGTTGACTAGGAAGTGGGAGGGGGTGGGGGTGGGGGGTTGGGCGTTGAGGCTGGGACATTGGAACTGGTTTACAAAGCATCTCGATGCTGTGATGGGGTGCGGGCGGCGGGGGTGGGGGGGGTTTACCCTAAGTGGGTGGGTGCTCTGGGGGTAGGTGAGCCTGGATAAGATGGGCCGAAGGGTCTTCGTAACCCCCAAATGATCTCGTGAAGCAAACGGTGATGGGTTTCCACGTGTGTTGGTCACCCAACTGACCCAACAGAGGACAGAAGGGAAGCACTGCCGCCCCGTGGCCGCCCGGGGAACTACAGGCAGCAATGCCACACAGATGGCCCCTTTAAGTGAGGAGGTCCCAAGGCGCTGGACAGTCAGGGCTGCGGACCCGAGCTGGGCAGGGGGCGTCGGGAACGGGGTGGGGCTGGAGGGCGGGGGAGAAGCTGGGGGCGGGTAGGGGGAGGGAGGGTGTCCGAAGGCTCCTTTCCAGCCATCGGTGGCCGCGCTTTCCCCGAAACTCAGGGGAGCGCCGTGCCGACGCGAGCTGTGGTCGCGGCGACGTTAAGGATCATCGCTGTTTCCCCGCAGGGTGTTTACCCGATACTCTACCCGCCTTATCCAGCCTCCAATGACCCGTCCAGCTCATCTACCTCCGAGGACGATGACTATAATGTCGGCAGCCCGGTCCTCGAGGTGTCAGACAGCGAGTTTGATGAAAACGTTCCCCCAAGAGAATCCCCCAACCACGATGGAGGTCAGTCACAGAGCGTTGAGAGCAGCAACACAACAACAACAACAACAAGATTCCATGTTGTAGAGCGCCTTTCACGTCGGGAGGACGTCCCGAGGCGCTGTAAACACACATATATACATAAAATATGTAACAATAATCCTCACATGGGACCCGGCGCCTTATCGCGTCTTCGAGACGTCTCAAAGCGCTTCGCGGGACGCACTGCAAAGTGGAGTGACCGTGCGTTTCTGTGGGCGAAACAGGGCAATATGATTCTGGCACTACGGGGCTTTGACTGATGTCTTTCCACCGGTCCCTACAGGAGCCAGGAAGAAGGTGAGACTGTACCAGTTCCTGCTCGAGCTGCTGAAGAGCGGGGACATGAGGGACTGTGTGTGGTGGCTTGATCGTGAGAGAGGGACCTTCCAGTTCTCCTCCAAGCACAAGGAGCAGCTGGCCCATCGCTGGGGCATGCAGAAGGGGAACCGGAAGAAGATGACCTACCAGAAAATGGCCCGCGCGCTGCGAAACTACGGCAAGACCGGAGAGATACGCAAGATCAAGAAGAAACTCACCTACCAGTTCGACGGCACACTTCTGGGTCTCAAACGGGCTGACAGTCACTCCACTTACTTGCCCTGAACCCTCCCCCCCCACCACCACCCTCCCTCCCCTCTCATTCACCTTCTCCTTCTCCTCTCCTCTTTTCTCTCATCTCGTCTCTCGCTCTACTCTCTCCCCTCTCCTCTACTCTCCCTCTCCTCCCCACCCTCTCTCCCACCACCCACCTTCTCCTCTTCACTCTCTCGTCTCCCTCTCCTGCCCCCACCCCCACCCCCTCCCCACTATCTCTCTCTCTCTCCCCTCTTCTCTTCCTCTGGTCTCAACGCTCTCGCTTGTGCCTTTTTCCTCCCCCGCAAAAAACTATTGGAGTTGAGGTACAGATCAGCCGTGATCTTGTAGCAAAGCGGAACAGGCTTCCGGCGTTCTACGTTCCTATGTGACTGTGAGTGTCTGAGAGTCCGACCGACTCTCAAACAGCCTCACCGTCTGTTTGTCTGCCTAACAGATCACCTTCTGGGGCACAGGCTGGGAGGGTGGGGGTGGGGGGGGGGGGGATTGGGGGTTTATTGTCGGGTTTAAAGCTGTATTAATTTATGATGAACGGGGTGTGTGTGCGTGTGTGTGTGTGTGTGTGTGAGCGCTCGGCACAGATAAACATGGAGGTGAGACCAAAATTTATGTATAAACCCTCGACAAGTGAAGGGGGGGCTGTGTAAATAATATAACAGTAATCCTTGAGCTGATACGGCGCCTTATCACGTCTCAAAACGCTTCGCTGTAAAGTGAAGTGACTGTGGATTTTGTGGGCGAAACTCAGCAGCCACTTGCGCCCATCGGCGGCGACGGCGGCGGCGGCGGCAGCGGCGTCCCACCAACAGTCGTGGGTTGAAGTGACTGATTTATTATTATTATTTTGCTTGAAAAGGGATTATTACACCCGGAAAGCGATCTGTCAATTGACTAACAATCGGGTTCCTACTTATCACTGGTAAACAGAGGCGCGCGCGCGTGTGCGCGCGTGTGTGCGCGTGTGTGCGCGCGTGTGTGTGTGCGTGTGCGCGTGTGGAGTAAGGAAACTTACTCAATATTTTGCCCTGACCGGGAATCAAACCCGGGTCCTCTCGCTGGCGAGGCGAGGGATCTAACCACTGAGCTATAGGACTGTGCGAGTTGTTGTCACCCAAAGGGGTGATCTAACTCGTGCGCGTGTGCGTGTGCGCGCGCGTGCGCGTGTGCGTGTGCGTGTGTGTGGGTTGGGTGGTGGGTGGGGGCGGGGGTTAGAGTAGGGGAGGAAGAGGGGAGAGATTAGGGGTCAGGGTGGGAAGGGCCGAAGTGATGAGCGAAACAATTATTTGCTTAGACTTTTTTTATTTGTATATTGTGAGCGGGTGAGAGGGAAATAACGGCCGAAGAGACTGCGTAGGTGGTTGGGGGGTGGGGGTGGGGGTGGGGTGGGGGGGAAGGGGAGGGGAGTGGGGGAGACAGAGTGAGGGACACGGAGAGGGGGGAACGTGGGTGGGTGGGGGGTGGTGGGGGAGGAAGAGGAAAGAAGGCAAAGGTGGGTGGGTGGGTGGGTGGGAGGGAGGGAGACGTAAAGGGTGGGGGTGGGGGGTGCGGGTTGTAAATATCTTCCTCCCCCTCCCTTCCTCCCTCCCTCTCCCTCCCTCCCTCCATCTCTCTCTCTCTCTCTCTCCGCACGAGGTGAAGGGCTATTTCAGGCCCCTCTCCCCTCACCGGAGCACTTTGTAAATAAATGTAAATTAAAACCGCAGGAATTTGGTTACTAATCACCAACCGACCGGGAACAGCGCCTTCTAAACCGAAATAAAACTTCATTTTCTTACTTCGGGTTTCTTTATTTTCGCTTCATTTATAGGTTCTGTTTCCTCTCAGTTGCAATCGATAATAATAAATAATAATAATAATAATAATAATAGTAATAGCCCTGGGGTTCGATCCAACGCCTTATCACGTCGTCGAGACGTCTTTAAAGCGCTTCACGGGACGCGCCGGAAAGTGGAGTGACTGTGTGTTTTGCGGGCGAAACGCGGCAGCCGATTGCGCGCAGCGACGTCCCCACAAACGCCCCACAGCGGCGGATTGAGTGACCGCATTTTTTTTGTATTTGAGGGGTATTGAACCCCCGGAAAAGCGATCCGTCAATCGACTGACAACCGGTTCCTGTTCACTGCCTTAAACTGGTTCAGTCGCACTTAGTGCCACTGTCCACCAGAGAGCAGCAAAATACCACTAACCACAGTCACACAGTCACACACACAGTCACACACAGTCACACACACACACAGTCACACACACACACACAGTCACACACACACAGAGGTGAGGGCTCTAACCACTGAGCTGCGGGGACTTCGCGTGACGTGCGAGTGGCTGGCGCGGGGCGGCGGGCGGTGGGGGGGGGAGATGCGATGGAGGGGTTGACGAGAGGATTTAATGGTTAAAAAAAAGTCTCCCAATTCGGTGGCTGTTATTTGACTCCCGTCGATTAGATTACCAGCTCGAAAATATACCCACGTCCGGGCAATGAGTGATGGGCTCTTTGCTTCTGACTCTATCACTCACACCTTCCCTTTTTAGTCAATGTTTGCTGACAATGTCAGGTTTGAGACTTTAACAGGAGAAAGAGAGAGAGAGAAAGAGAGAGAGAGAGAGAGAGAAATGTATAAAGAGAGAAAAAAAAGAGAGAGAAAGAGAGAGAGAGAGAGAGAGAGAGAACCAAACAACCAGAAAGAGAGAAAGGGCGAGAGAGATGGAAAGGATGAGCGAGGAAGAGAATGAAAGAGCGAGAGAGTGAGAGTTTCTGATGGTTTAAGTGTGAAGAGGCAGAGGAGTGGGAGACTTGGGGTGGGGGCGATTGAAGACTAAGAAGGAGAGAGAGAGAGAGAGAGAGAGAGAGAGAGAGAAAGAGAGAGAGAGAGAGAGTTTGGACCGTAGCCAAAGAGAAGCTGAGATGCTTGAAGCCCGGCGCAAAGATTCTTAGACCTATTAGGGGCAGAGAGCGAGGGAGGGAGGGAGGGAGGGAGGGAGGGAGGGAGGGAGGGAGGGAGGGAGGGAGGGCAAATAAAGCAGTGGCCATCCAAGCCACCAGATAAAATTATACCCGACCTCATGGGTAGTCTAAGGCTCCGTCTGCCCTGTTACTGATCCTGACGCAGAAACCCGACACCCGACCAACACGCTTCAAATTAGCCGCACAGCGCGTTCAACATAACCGAACATTTCCCGGATTGCGGGCAACTATTTTGAGCCCTTCGCTTCCCGCAACCGCACGCGCGCGCGCCCCGGCGCGGGGGGGGGGGGGGACGGGGGGGGGGAGACGGAGAATGTTATCTTTCTTTTCGTTTAATCCGCTGGGAAAAGGCGCAGAGTTTCAGCCTTTGTGCACTTGTTACGGAATTTATTTCAGCGTCAGTCGGTCGGTCGGTCGGTCTGTCTGTCAGTCGGTCAGTCAGTTAGTTAGGGAGACGTGCCCTACAGTGGGGGAGTGGGGGCTCAGGGGGAGAGGGAGAGGGGGGAGGAACTCAACAAAGAGGTAACAGTCCTCAGAAAAATAAGTCATACTCTTGCTACAGCGCCTTTCACGTCAGAAAGAGAGAAAGAACGAGATAGAGAATAATAATAACAATCCTTGCCTTCGATACGGCGCCTTATCACGTCTTCGAGGCGTCTCAAAGCGCTTCACAGGACACACTGTAAAGTGCAGCGACTGTGTATTTTGTGGGCGAA
The DNA here is from genome assembly GCF_018977255.1 of Callorhinchus milii. NCBI lineage: Eukaryota > Metazoa > Chordata > Chondrichthyes > Chimaeriformes > Callorhinchidae > Callorhinchus > Callorhinchus milii. Next base: position 2,804,062 of record NW_024704772.1, on the reverse strand, counting down.
AGGCGACAGCCGATGGCGCACAGCGGCGTCCCCGCAAACAGCCGTGGATCGCAGTGAATCGAAGTGAAACTCCCTTCTCCTTTCCTTCCCTCTATCCTCTCTCCCCCATCCCCAGACCCCCCCCACAACCCCCCACAACCCCCGTAGCACTGCATTTGAAGCTCCAGCTACGACTGTGAGCTCAAACGTCCCCGACTTCGGGGTTTGAACCCACAGCCGTCTAACTCAAGAGGCGGGAGAGAGAGAGAGAGAGAGAGAGGGAGAGAGAGAGCAATGAAATAGATCGCGTTAACTAAAGCACATTTCTACGTGAGTGACCGAACGCTCGGAAATCTCTGCTACGCTTCCAAAATCCCGGCACATCAAACGAAACGTAAGGCGCGGCTCCAGACGCAGAGAAAGCAAGAGAGGGTGGGGGTGGGGGGGGTGGGGGGGGAGAGATTGTCGGTCTTTCTCTCTCTCTCTCTCTCTCTCTCTCTCGTGACAAACCCTACAACGCGTTTCGCCCGCAAAGCACTCCGAGTCGGTTCACTTTGCGGCGTATCCTTCGAGACGTCTCGCAGAGGCGATGAGAGGCGCTGCGCCAACTGCCACGGTTGACGTCACTTTATTTCCGCCGCGATCCCGTCGCTCGCGCGCGCGGGCGAGAGAAAAACAAAAAAAAACGCGCGCGGTGGCACCCGCGCAGTGGCACCCGCGCGGGCACGTGCACGCAGACGCACGCACTGACATACGTGCGCACACGCAGACACACAACACACAGGGCAACACACGTATACACGGTGACACGCGCGCACCCCCGCGCGTCCCCCGCACGCACGCACTCGCTCACCAGCCTTTTGCTCCGGCATCTCTCTCGCTCTCTCAGCCGTCTCCAGAGCAAGTCACCTGCCAGAGATGTGCGGAGAGATAAGTCCGAGAGAGACCAGAGGGAGGTTCCAAGCCATCGGATTCTCCCCCCCCACCCCCCCCCCCACACACACACACACACACCCACAACAGTCACTCACTGTCACCCGGTGTGGGGGGGGTGGGGGGGGAAAGGGGGAGAGAGAGAGTGTGTGTGTGTGTGTCACTGTGTGTTTGTGATTGTGTGTGTGTCACTGTGTGTGTGTGTGTGTATGTGTCACTGTGTGTGTGTGTCACTGTGTGTGTGTGTCAGTGTGTGTGTGTGTGTCACTGTGTGTGTGTCACTGTGTGTGAGACTGTGTGTGTGTCAGTGTGTGTGTCAGTGTGTGTCAGTGTGTGTGTGTGTCAGTGTGTGTGTGTCACTGTGTGTGTGTGTCACTGTGTGTGTGTGTGTCACTGTGTGTGTGTGTCACTGTGTGTGTGTGTGTGTCACTGTGTGTATCAGTGTGTGTGTCAGTGTGTGTGTGTCACTGTGTGTGTGTGTCAGTGTGTGTGTGACTGTGTGTGTTTCACTGTGTGTGTGCGTGTCACTGTGTGTGCGTTTCACTGTGTGTGTGTGTGACTGTGTGTGCGTGTCACTGTGTTTGTGTGTGTATGTGTGACTGTGTTTGTGTGTGTGTCACTGTGTGTGTGTGTGACTGTGTGTGTGTGACTGTGTGTGTGTGTGAGACTGTGTGTGTGTGACTGTGTGTGACTGTGTGTGTGTGTGACTGTGTGTGTGTGTGACTGTGTGTATGACTGTGTGTGTCACTGTATGTGCGTGTCACTGTGTGTCTGTGTGTGTGTGTGAGAGACTGTGTGTGACTGTGTGTGTGTGACTGTGTGTGTGTGTGACTGTGTGTGTGACTGTGTGTGAGACTGTGTGTGTGTGTGTGACTGTGTGTGTGTGTGTGTGTGACTGTGTGTGTGTGAGACTGTGTGTGTGTGTGTGAGACTGTGTGTGACTGTGTGTGTGAGACTGTGATCATCAAGGATCTGATTAAATGGCGGAACAGGCTCGAAGGGCTGAATGGCCTCCTCCTCACACATTGGCGTAGAAGGCTCCACTTAAATCCAATGTGTCGGTGTTTATCAGACTTAAGCCTCGGAGAGGCAAGAAAGAGTAAACAGCGTAGACTCGATGGACCGAATGGCCTCTTTGTGCGCTGTCACACACTAGGAATCGTCCCGCAGCAAACGAGAAGGCAATGTGCTAATTTGTCGGACTTGGGGGTGGG